>NC_057804.1:245026229-245033859 GCF_018294505.1 Triticum aestivum
CCAGACTCCGTCAACGCCGATGCCTCCTCGCCCTCGCGCCGAACTGCCCCGATGTCGCGCCGTTGCCGCTCGCCGTCACCTTGTCGGCGTCGCCTTCCTGCCTCTCCCCCGACCGGCTGCCCCGAGCACGCCTTTGCACATCTACAGGGCCCTGTGAGCCCTCATCCCCTTCCTCTCCCCCTCCCGTCGCCGTAGGACGCCACCACCTATGCGCCTGAAACTCTCCGTCCGCTCCCGCGCATGTGGCCTCGCCTGTCATCCTCACCCCGCTCGCGCCGTTCGCCACCGCGGCCCGCGCCTGTGCCCCAGGCCTCGTCTTCGGCCACCTCCCCCCCCGCGCTACCCAACGCGCCCCGCCGCGCCGGCTTCATCGCCGGAAACGGCCGGCCGGCGAGCCCTGCCGTGGCCACTGCCTCCCCCTGCGTGATGTGCGCCTGGGTGCGCCCCGCCCTAGCGCCCGTTAGCGCACCCGCTCTAGTGGCTAGATGGGCCACTAACAGCGGGCCCCACAGCCCCTTACTTTTTACAAAAAATAGGTGTTAAAAAAAGAAGAATACAAATAATAGTAAAAATAATAATTAATTAATTAAGATAATTAATTAACTTAGTTAGTCCTGTTAGTTAATCTAATTAACACTGTTAATTAGCCTTAATTACTTGATTAGGTAAACAGTCAATGACAGTTGGGCCCCACTGCCTTGTTTGACCGGTCAACGGTCAACGCTGACCGCTGATGTAATGATGACGCAATAAACGTTTTCAAATTAAATTAATTTCTGATAAATCTAAAAATGATTAAATCTTTTAAAATTAATATAAAATAAACCATAGCTCAGATGGGAAAACTTTGTACATGAAAGTTGCTCAGAACAGCGGGACGAATCTGGATACGTAGTCCGTTCGTCCGCCACACACCCCTAACCTATCGAACCCGCAACTTTCCCCCTCCGGCTCCTTTGCCCGAAAACATGAAACACCGGGGATATTTTCCCGGATGTTTCCCCCCTTAACCGGCATCACCTCATACCACGTCAGGTCACGCCTAGCATCGTTACTTGTCATGTCATGCATCGATATGCATCTGTTTACATGGTATTCATTGTTTCTTCCCCCTATTCTCTTCGGTAGACTACGAGACCGACACTGCTGCTGCCCAGTTCGACTACGGAGTTGACGACCTCTCTCTCTTGCCAGAGCAACCAGGCAAGCCCCCCCCTTGATCACCAGATATCGCCTATTCTACTCTATACTGCTTGCATTAGAGTAGTGTAGCATGTTACTGCTTTCCGTTATACCTATCCTGATGCATAGCCTGTCCTTGTTACTACTGTTGATACCTTTACCTGCAATCCTATATGCTTAGTATAGGATGCTAGTATTTCCATCTGTGGCCCTACATTCTTGTACGTCAGCCGTGCTATACTATCGGGCCGTGATCACTCGGGAGGTGATCACGGGTATATACTATATGCTTTATACATGATACATGTGGAGACTAAAGTCGGGTCGGCTGGTGGAGCACCCGCGAGTGGATCTTTGTGGCGGAGCGACAGGGCAGGTTGAGACCGCCTAGGAGAGAGGTGGGCCTGGCCCTGTTCGGCATTCGCGGATACTTAACACGCTTAACGAGATCTTGGTATTTGATCTGAGTTGGCTACGAGCCTATACGCACTAACCAACTACGTGGGAAAGATATGGGCACTCGGCATCGTGGTATCAGCCGAAGCACTTTGTGATGCCAGCGACTGAGTGGCGCGCGCCAGATTGAAACGTAAGCGTGCTCTTGTATTAAGGGGGCTAGTTCTGCTTTCGGCCGCGTACGCAACGTGCAGGTGTGCTATGGGCGATGGCCGAGACCCCTGTGCGCTTAGGTTTAGACCGGCGTGCTGGCCTCTCTGTTGAGCCTAGGTGGGGCTGCGACGTGTTGATCTTCCGAGGCCGGGCATGACCCGGGAAAGTGTGTCCGGCCAAATGGGATCAAGCGTGTTGGGTAAGTTGGTGCACCCCTGCAGGGAAGTTAATCTATTCGAATAGCCGTGATCTTCGGTAACAGGACGACTTGGAGTTGTACCTTGACCTTATGACAACTAGAACCGGATACTTAATAAAACACACCCTTCCAAGTGCCAGATACAACCGGTGGTCGCTCTCCCTCAGGGATATGAGGAGGGGATCGCCGGGTAGGTTTATGCTATGCGATGCTACTGGAGATGCTACTTGGAGATGCTACTTGGAGATGCTACTTGGAGGACTTCAATCTACTCTCTTCTACGTGCTGCGAGACGGAGGCTGCCAGAAGCGTAGTCTTCGATAGGACTAGCTATCCCCCTTTTATTCTGGCATTCTGCAGTTCAGTCCACCGATATGGCCTCCTTACACATATACCCATGCATATGTAGTGTAGTTCCTTGCTTGCGAGTACTTTGGATGAGTACTCACGGTTGCTTTCTCCCCCCCCCTTTTCCCCCTTTCCTTTCTTTCTGGTTGTCGCAACCAGATGCTGGAGTCCAGGAGCCAGACGCCACCATCGACGATGACCCCTACTACACCGGAGGTGCCTACTACTACGTGCAGCCCGCTGACGATGACCAAGAGTAGTTAGGAGGATCCCAGGCAGGAGGCCTGCGCCTCTTTCGATCTGTATCCCAGTTTGTGCTAGCCTTCTTAAGGCAAACTTGTTTAACTTATGTCTGTACTCAGATGTTGTTGCTTCCGCTGACTCGTCTATGATCGAGCACTTGTATTCGAGCCCTCGAGGCCCCTTGCTTGTATTATGATGCTTGTATGACTTATTTATGTTTTTAGAGTTGTGTTGTGATATCTTCCCGTGAGTCCCTGATCTTGATCGTACATATTTGCGTGCATGATTAGTGTACGATTGAATCGGGGGCATCACAAGTTGGTATCAGAGCCGACTGCCTGTAGGAACCCCCTTCCACACTCCTTGGCCGAAGTCAAGTCTAGACTTTTCAAAACTTTTACTAACATGGCTGTGCGGCCCATGGGCCCACGTCGCCATTGGGTGGTATTAGGATCTTTTACTCCTCGACCTTTACTCTGGGACTCTGATCTCTCTTCTATTCGGGTTAAATGAATTTTGCTAAAGCTAACATTAGGATTTCGTTATCACTTTCACCCGGAGAGCCCCTTATTACTGATGATCGTCTGCTGCACCAGAAGACCCTGAAGATACTCTCGGCTGTTAACCCGAGAACTTGTGTGCATCGCGTTTGCAATTCCCCTTCCACCGCAACCCTTATGGATAACTACTTGCAGTTGTTATTCTTACATTCATCCCCAGTTGGTCTTGTTATTACAGGATACCCTGAAAAAAAACTCGTCGTTGTTTCGATACTCCTTTGAGCTTACTGCCTTGCTATTCTTTGTCACATGAATACCCCTACGGTTAATTCTCGCACTTATCGAGTATCCGCCCATCCCCCAGTTAATCATGTGTTACACAAAAGTCTTCGAAATACCATTCGGTATTCCGAAAATCCTCAGCAACCTATTGCTCTGGAATTTCTTGTTTGCTTTCATTATGATTAATCCCATAAGTATAGTAGTCATATTGGCATCCTTTGTCACCATCATTTTTGCGTCCGTTGATTCAATACGTTGTGAATGTTCACAATCATCGGTTGATCCTTTTAAATTATCCTTCCGGCTCAGATGTCATTTTGAACATGAGATGGATCTCGACCAATCAAATTACCATCGATGGTATCCCTAAGCCTACTCAACTTATCCATCCTTAAATCAGAGTGTTTTCTTCTGATCCCTTGATTTGAAAATCATAATCCCTTTGTTATTTAAACATTGAATTATTCAGATGTTCTATAAACTGATGCATTTGCATTCTTCCTTCCTCTGATTGGGTATCGATACTCACATCAGCTCCATTGTGGATCGCCATATCCACTGTTGGATTATTATCCGACAGTGTCCTTTATAATTAATCACCTTGTGCATTCTTTCCCCTGATACATAATGCCTTTGGTACATTGTATCCTCTGCTTGACCAACCATGCTCTGCTTTCGAGCTGGTGGTATTTACTATTGAAGCTTGTGGTATATGTTTCCACGATACCCTGACGGGTTGAACCTATTCCTTCCTTTATATGTGTGAACTCGGAAGTTTTCACGAGTCATACTCATCTGGTATTTCACCAGGTAAAACTTTCAACACTAATGCCTTTATCACAGCGAGAAGTGAATGGAAGGTTATACATTGAAGAAGTGGGAGTCGACCTTGAACCTTGCGTTCATGCCCATGGACACGATGTATAACTTATCATGGAAGCTGCTCGTAAAAATAATTACCCCTTGTTATAAGTTCATCTTGTATCCGTGGTTCGATCCTTTATGATCGTGGGTTCCAACCATGATTGTTCTCCTTTGATTCTATTTCTCGGACAAGTTAAAGTACTTGCCATCTGCAGATCAGTACGCCTTCCCAACCTCTATTTTGTTCTACCTTCGAGTATTACCCCCTGGTATCTCGAGGATATCAACCCATTGCACTTCATCTTATGAATTTCTGATGAAGTAGTACGTTTCCCCATCACAGTCACTCCACGGGTTATGGGTTGTCATCAACCGAGAACCCTGATTTGTGAGTCGAATCAACACTGAGATTCGGTACCCCCAGTACTTTGTGGTTGAGAAGTTTAATACTCCATCCCGTCACTCCTAGCCTGATCGGCTACATCATTATCGTGCTAATTTTAACTGTGCTACCGGGTCCTTAATTCCGGAGCACAACATTCGACGATTGAGCTAAGCTTACGTCGGTTTCCTTGTCTTATCGTTCCATCTTGAACAACAAACTTGATCTCGGGTCTGTGTCCTACTCGTGGTTCCAACAACCTTTCGCTTCATCATTCGTTTGACTTGATGTCATCATCGATCAATTACATCTTCGTGAAATCTCTCGACAAATGTGTCATGATCATCATCAGTATTCCGAGCTTTTCCAAGATATTAATTCAATTCGTGATGAGAAATACCATCCTTGCCCTCGATGAGTTGTGTTATCATCAGCCACTTATTGCCTTCCCTCCAACACAAACTTGTTCGTGTTTCGTGTTATACCTTGAATTCCTTGCTACCCAGCATTGTTCTTCTTTACCTTGGAGTATTACCACCCTTACGTCAAGAATGCTGTGGGAATTTCACCACCTCTTTAGGATTCTTGGTATAGTGATACTTCTCACCATCACCATTTTTCTTGGTCCTTGTGTTGATCCCGACCGGGGTACCAACAAGTGAACGATGCTGTTTGGATTCTGCACTTCTAGCAACCCTATTGCTTTGAAGTTAATGGTCGATAGTTTCATTCTAAGTCTTTCGATAATTGAATCACCATTCTAAACATTGATCATGCTACCTAAGTCCATATTATGGGTGCATCTTTCAACCAATGTTTACTTGTGTAGGTTTTCCTCGAGCATGCATCATTATAACTTTTGATCTGGCAAATGGTATCTCCTTGTTTACATAATTGTGGAAATCCATCCGTTTGGAAATCTCGATGATTTGTTGTTGAGCCTATCAGCTACCACCTTATCCCTTCATTGGTTTAATGTTGGGCTTTTGTTTCAGAACTCGCTTCCGTAGTACATCTCCCGAGAATCTTACAATGTCATCTCGACAATTTGTGTTGCACCTTTCTTCTCAGGCATCCTGAGTCTGAGGTATCCTGACACCAATCAGATCTGATTCTCGGTTAGATATGATGGTTGGAACATATTTCCAAGAGTTATAGCAATGGTCTTTATGTGACCCGGTAAGGTGATGTCGTGCCTAACACACCTGGCCGGAGGCCCTATTGTTATAGATTCCTTTTCAGCAAGGTTATCCATTCTTCCATGAGGAAATTGTAAGACTTATTCTATAAGTTGTTCCTGATGGATCCTTTTTGTTTCCAAAGTCTGATCTTTACCCAATGACCATGTCAATGCTATCTCGAAGCATGTCTGTGGTACTCCAATTTTCAATAAGAACATTCGAAGCCCAATGCTAAATGTTTCTTGCTCAATTATCCAAACACCATTGTATGGGTAATGTCATGAAATTTCTCTCCCCTTACCTAAAGGAGTTTCTACATTATCTCTTGTCGTGGATATCCTGCTCTGCTTGTCCGTGGGAAGGGTATACCCCTGGTACATGTGTCAAACACATTTTCCTTTCCATTGTTCTGTTTGATCTGATGACCACATTCTCCTTTTCCATTGATTTGTTTAACCTTCCTGGTGATCCATATGATCTAAGCAGTAATATTCTTCTGCTTATGTAAACACTTTGGCGTATAACCGTGTCATTAAGACCCTGTTGCATTTGTCGGTAGCATTTCGGTAACCACCGATGGACGAGAACTTTGCCTATTGGTCCGCCTCGTTCAATGAGCAGGAAAATAGTTCTCTTCGTCCCTCGCCCTTGGTACCGATGTTGACATTGACATAACTGACAGGCTTTCCTCTGACCTGCATTGCTATCATGATCGTGCATGATCACAACACCCTCCCTAATTTTTTTTACCCACATGGTGGGCCCATAACCCACAGTTCCACAGGATCGAAACCTGACTCTCCTGTACACCCCATGTTTCCAAAGTTATTCCTCCCGCGTGGACTCGTATGTAATTCATGAGCCACCTTCCGATGAGATCATCAATTCTGGCATCGGACACAATAATTATTCCGTGGCTTTGAAACCATTTCACCTTCTGTCTAGGCATTGAACGATTGCCTGGCTGCTTGAAACTTCTTATTGTACCTTCCAACTTTACTCTCGATGTGTTTTATTTGTTCAACTCGAGAGGTACTCATATGCTCCTTCATGGATTAATCCCAGATCATTAACCTTATAACATTCTGTTGTTGCTGACCTGCCTCGTTACCTATTCGTAAATACGATGAAGATCCCGAAGAAAGGATGCCGACTTCATCATGATGACCTAAAGCGGAGAAATGAAGACATCAATGTATTGGACCGATCACTTCGAGAAGAGCAAGCCAGAATGAGAAGACCCGCTAGATTCGTTACCAAACCTTCCCCCCTTTCACTACCTCTTAAATCTCGGGACGAGATTTCTTGTAGTGGAGGAGAATTGTGACGCCCGGATAATCAAGCTACAGTAACCTCTGCTAATGAGGCCACGTCACCACTCTTACTGTTGTAAATCTCACGATGATTCAATCCCGTTCGAATTCAAAATTTAAAATCAAGTCAAATGGTAAAGTTTTCAAACATTAAAATTAAAATGTTCTAGAGGTGGCAAATAATGCTTAGGTAATTATGGTGGAGGATCACATTTTTAAAAAATAATTAAAAGCACTAAACTAAATAAAACAGTGGCTTAAACAAATAATTAAATGCATTTTATAAAACATTAAACTATTTTATTAGGTATGAGAAATTCATGTGGCAATAGAGTATTTATAAATACTAATTTAGGGGCTAGTGGTATACTTAATAAAACTAAAATAAATAGAAACTAAGTTAGAAAGGAAAAATAGATAAAAGGAAAAAGCTCAAAACAAAAAGAACACAAAAAAACAGACACCCCCCCTCAACTGGGCTAGACGGCCTAGCTGGCCGACCCACTTGGCCCAGCCGGCCCTTCCCT
>NC_057804.1:245034445-245051806 GCF_018294505.1 Triticum aestivum
CGACCCTGCAACTCGCCCCGATCCCCTCCTCCCGCTCCCTCGCTTGATCTGACGGGCACCCGTGGCCAAGGTGCCCGACCCCGCTGCCTCTCCCCTGCGACCGCGCCTTCCCACCCCACGACGCCGGCGCCCACCCCGGCGACGCCGGACTCCGTCAACGCCGACGCCTCCTCGCCCTCGCGCCGAACTGCCCCGACGTCGCGCCGTTGCCGCTCGCCGTCACCTTGTCGGCGTCGCCTTCCTGCCTCTCCCCCGACCGGCTGCCCCGAGCACGCCTTTGCACATCTACAGGGCCCTGTGAGCCCTCATCCCCTTCCTCTCCCCCTCCCGTCGCCGTAGGATGCCACCACCTATGCGCCTGAAACTCTCCGTCCGCTCCCGCGCGTGTGGCCTCGCCTGTCGTCCTCACGCCGCTCGCGCCGTTCGCCACCGCAGCCCGCGCCTGCGCCCCAGGCCTCGTCTTCGGCCACCTCCCCGCCCGCGCTACCCAACGCGCCCCGCCGCGCCGGCTTCATCGCCGGAAACGGCCGGCCGGCGAGCCCCGCCGTGGCCACTGCCTCCCCCTGCATGATGTGCGCCTGGGTGCGCCCCGCCCTAGCGCCCGTTAGCGCACCCGCTCTAGTGGCTAGATGGGCCACTAACAGCGGGCCCCACAGCCCCTTACTTTTTACAAAAAATAAGTGTTAAAAAAAGAAGAATACAAATAATAGTAAAAATAATAATTAATTAATTAAGATAATTAATTAACTTAGTTAATCCTGTTAGTTAATCTAATTAACACTGTTAATTAGCCTTAATTACTTGATTAGGTAAACAGTCAATGACAGTTGGGCCCCACTGCCTTGTTTGACCGGTCAACGGTCAACGCTGACCGCTGATGTAATGATGACGCAATAAACGTTTTCAAATTAAATTAATTTCTGATAAATCTAAAAATGATTAAATCTTTTAAAATTAATATAAAATAAACCGTAGCTCAGATGGAAAAACTTTGTACATGAAAGTTGCTCAGAACAGCGGGACGAATCCGGATACGCAGTCCGTTCATCCGCCACACACCCCTAACCTATCTAACCCGCAACTTTCCCCCTCCGGCTCCTCTGCCCGAAAACATGAAACACCGAGGATATTTTCCCGGATGTTTCCCCCCTTAACCGGCATCACCTCATAC
Source organism: Triticum aestivum (assembly GCF_018294505.1). NCBI lineage: Eukaryota > Viridiplantae > Streptophyta > Magnoliopsida > Poales > Poaceae > Triticum > Triticum aestivum. The sequence continues at coordinate 245,035,617 of NC_057804.1, forward strand.
CACGTCAGGTCATGCCTAGCATCGTTACTTGTCATGTCATGCATCGATATGCATCTGTTTACATGGTATTCATTGTTTCTTCCCCCTCTTCTCTCCGGTAGACTATAAGACCGACACTGCTGCTGCCCAGTTCGACTACGGAGTTGACGACCTCTCTCTCTTGCCAGAGCAACCAGGCAAGCCCCCCCCTTGATCACCAGATATCGCCTATTCTACTCTATACTGCTTGCATTAGAGTAGTGTAGCATGTTACCGCTTTCCATTATACCTATCCTGATGCATAGCCTGTCCTTGTTACTACTGTTGATACCTTTACCTGCAATCCTATATGCTTAGTATAGGATGCTAGTATTTCCATCTGTGGCCCTATATTCTTGTCCGTCAGCCGTGCTATACTATCGGGCCGTGATCACTCGGGAGGTGATCACGGGTATATACTATATGCTTTATACATGATACATGTGGAGACTAAAGTCGGGTCGGCTGGTGGAGCACCCGCGAGTGGATCTTTGTGGCGGAGCGACAGGGCAGGTTGAGACCGCCTAGGAGAGAGGTGGGCCTGGCCCTGTTCGGCGTTCGCGGATACTTAACACGCTTAACGAGATCTTGGTATTTGATCTGAGTTGGCTACGAGCCTATACGCACTAACCAACTACATGGGAAAGATATGGGCACTCGGCGTCGTGGTATCAGCCGAAGCACTTCGTGACGCCAGCGACTGAGTGGCGCGCGCCGGATTGGAACGTAAGCCTGCTCTTGTATTAAGGGGGCTAGTTCTTCTTTCGGCCGCGTACGCAACGTGCAGGTGTGCTATGGGCGATGGGCCCAGACCCCTGTGCGCTTAGGTTTAGACCGGCGTGCTGGCCTCTCTGTTGAGCCTAGGTGGGGCTGCGACGTGTTGATCTTCCGAGGCCGGGCATGACCCGGGAAAGTGTGTCCGGCCAAATGGGATCAAGCGTGTTGGGTAAGTTGGTGCACCCCTGCAGGGAAGTTAATCTATTCGAATAGCCGTGATCTTCGGTAACAGGACGACTTGGAGTTGTACCTTGACCTTATGACAACTAGAACCGGATACTTAATAAAACACACCCTTCCAAGTGCCGGATACAACCGGTGGTCGCTCTCCCTCAGGGATATGAGGAGGGGATCGCCGGGTAGGTTTATGCTATGCGATGCTACTGGAGATGCTACTTGGAGATGCTACTTGGAGGACTTCAATCTACTCTCTTCTACGTGCTGCGAGAGGGAGGCTGCCAGAAGCGTAGTCTTCGATAGGACTAGCTATCCCCCTTTTATTCTGGCATTCTGCAGTTCAGTCCACCGATATGGCATCCTTACACATATACCCATGCATATGTAGTGTAGTTCCTTGCTTGCGAGTACTTTGGATGAGTACTCACGGTTGCTTTCTCCCCCCTTTTTCCCCCTTTCCTTTCTTTCTGGTTGTCGCAACCAGATGCTGGAGTCCAGGAGCCAGACGCCACCGTCGACGACGACCCCTACTACACCGGAGGTGCCTACTACTACATGCAGCCCGCTGACGATGACCAGGAGTAGTTAGGAGGATCCCAGGCAGGAGGCCTGCGCCTCTTTCGATCTGTATCCCACTTTGTGCTAGCCTTCTTAAGGCAAACTTGTTTAACTTATGTCTGTACTCAGATGTTGTTGCTTCCGCTGACTCGTCTATGATCGAGCACTTGTATTCGAGCCCTCGAGGCCCCTGGCTTGTATTATGATGCTTGTATGACTTATTTATGTTTTTAGAGTTGTGTTGTGATATCTTCCCGTGAGTCCCTGATCTTGATCGTACACATTTGCGTGCATGATTAGTGTACGATTGAATCAGGGGCGTCACATAGGACCCCCATAAGGTAAGTGTGGCTGCATTGGTCAGCTCGATTTGGTGGCACCATAACTCAGCCAACAGTTTTTCAAGTTCATTAATATCCGGTTAAACTTGAATGCAATATGCTGAGCCATAATAAAATAACATAATGCAACTATAATGCATCAGAATGATATCAACATAAGCATGGGGGTGCACCATAACCATCAAGCATATCAGCAACGATAAATCATATATCCGAATGAGCATGGCATACTGACAAGCATGAATATCACAAGTATAACACTACTCATAAACATAGCATGACCACTAGAATCAACAATAAATACCAAGCAAGAACATAACAAGAATACTACCAAGCAAGCATATAACCAGCTAGATGCAAAGGAACTTCCCTATCAACGGTACTCGGTAACAGACGATTGTCATGCACCGAAGAACACTACCAACACGAACATGTACCACTACCCAAACATGACATATGAATGTAATACTATAAAGAATACATGATAACCATATGCATATGAACATAGCATGAAGATGAACTTGAAACTATAAGAAGTACCGAAACAACGATAACAGTTGTAGACAAACAAGCACTTTTTAATTGTTCAAGTAGAAAACCATGGATACTACATGTATATCATGCAATTGGTTGTCGTGGCTTGCCCAGGGATGAAGAATGCACCGGGGAGAAGTTTGGAAAACTCGCGGAAGGAGTAGCCGAAAAAGGTTCTCCCTCCGAGGGGGATGATTAGGGGCAAGGTCAAGAAGGGCATTTCCAGTATATCAAACCATGGTAAAAATGATATGAATAGAACGGGATCGAAGAGACAAAGAAATGGGCATTGGATTTACCACAATCGGAGTTAAGAGCAAAAAGTTGTGAAGAGTTTCCTGCTAGGGACCTATCTGTAATAGAAATATTTATAGATGGGGCCAAAATAGAAAAACAGAAAGCGCCTTATGTAAGAATACAATTCTGCACAGGGAAAACATATTATCAGTCGCACCAGAACCAATGTTCATCTTTAGGAAGGGAAAACGTATTTCTGGGAAATGCATCTTCACTTAACTGAAGTGGCAAGGGCGGGGCCAGACCTGTGCCGCTGACGTGCGGGACCCGCGTGGAGGTGGGGCCTGCTGGCAGGTCTTCTTCTTCCTCCTGTGGCGTGCGACCTACCAACACGATCGCAGCCGTCTCCCATCGTGTGCGACCTACCAACACGATCAGCGGAACGAGCCGCGTCAGTTGGTGAGGGTATCCATCGCCGAGGAGCTTCAGAGAGGGTGGAGCTGCGGTCGCAGCGGATGGTGGCCTCGGGAGATGTTGGGTAGGGTACTGTGGTTGCTCCGGCGGTGAGGCATGGGGTTGGGAAGTCTCGCAGGAGAACGGGGAAGCCGATAGTGGTGGTGGGAGGGGCAGACAAGCTCGGCAGTGCTGGAATTTAGCTGGAACCGAGCGGCGGGCATGGCCGCCATGGAGGGCAGAGAGGGGCTCCGGAGATGGGTGAGTGGATCGGTGAGGTGAAGAGAGGAGGTGATTAGCTGCTGAAGTGCGGTGGAGAGGGTCGCAGGTTCTATATATAGCCGGGATGGGGTGCAGCCGAGCTGAGCTGCGCCGACGAGTTCGGCCAAAGCTCTGGCGGCCACAAAGGTTCATGGAGATGATCAGCACCCAGGGTCACGAGGAGGAAGAAAACAGGGGACGAAGACGATGGTCGGCTATAGTTCGTCCGTGGGCGCGCGACGACGAGCGCCAGCGAGCGAGCTGCAGGAGGGGGAGAGAGGCCCGGGGAGAAGAGGACGACAAGGGCGAGCTGGGAGACACGCCCAGGCTTGCTGAGACGCGGAGTAGGGGAGGGGCCTGAGCAAAACGACGTTCTGTACATGCTCATTGCATGCCAAAATGGTGGTCACTGCGTGCACTAGTTCACACTATGCACGATATTCGGGCAATTAATGTCTAGGAGGCAAGGGAGGCAGAGAAGAATGCCAAGGAGGAGAGAGCCAAGCATACTGCTACCTGGTGTGATCATAGGTAGCAAAGATGCAAAGGAACAACAAGGTGTTTGGAGTTTGGTGCGGAGCAGATTCTTGGAGATAAAGGATGAGCTTTGACAGGGTTTGATCACTCACTAAGGTGATTAAGATGGCAAAGTTTCAGCTCAAGAAGAGGGGTTTAGCTAGCACTTGTTGTACAAACCACCAGACTGGACAGAAATACAAAACATGAAGCAGCACTCACATTCTAGACTGGATTGAGTTGAAAATGGTCATGACACAATGATTTGATCATATGAGTGTGCCATAATAATTTCATGCCATTTGGCCAAGCCAAAATGGTATTTCCTTCATATAGCACCTCTTTGGGTAGAAACTTAGGAAAATCTTGAGGCAAAATGGCCTGATGAAATGAGTCCAAATTTTGTGGAGATAGGTTATATGGGTAAGAGAGGGCTCAGGAAAAAATTCAGCCATAATGGAGCAAGATAAAATATACTTGCTTCACTAACTATAAATTTGGACAGAAACAAAGAATTAATCCTTGGCTCACATAGATCAATGGAATGAGAAGAAACTTGGAGGAGGGTTATCATATGAGCACATGAAGAGGCATGCAAAATTTCAACTCATTTAGATACTCCTGGCTAGTACTTCCTTCACAATGGCTTCTGTCTGACAGAAACTTTGAAAAATCACTTAGGAAGGTTGGCCAGCCAAATGAAGTTGAATTTTGGCATGAGGCAATGATATGGATACGAAAAGGTGTCCAAAAAGTTTACAGTCAATAAAGCAAAAATATATAGCACTTGCTTCACAATGTGCCATTGACAGGACCCCGATCCTAAGTCACACTGATCTAGCATGTAATACACCATATCACTTTGCGGCCTCACGAACGGTATTTCCGCAGGTGCCACCTCACCTAGCCTGAGACCGTTTGCGCCTTTTGGCTCATGTATATGATAGTGTCGCTAGCATCCATATGACAAAGAACCCGGGCTGACATGACTAGTCTTAAACCCAAGGTGGCACTAACTTATAGGGACATGCATACATGACCCAGCAACAAACGTGCCAATCAACAACATATGAACCCAAGTTGTAGCAAGCTACAAGGACTTAAAGGAACAATGTGTGACATTTCCCTTAAGGGACAGATACAGGAACGAAGAAGGACACATGCCGGCCAGCCTAAGTGTTCGGGAGCAGTAGCAAGCTACTATGGCTCAGTGGAAGCACTAGGAGACATTTCCCCATAAGAGAGGCTACCAAGAATAAACAACTAGGTTGTCGGATCCCACACATACCAAGCATTTCAAGTCATACACACAATATGCTCGATATGTGCAAATACAACATGGCATCACAACAAAACTCTACAACTCAAAATATTTATTTAAAAGGCTCCGAAGAGTCAGATATTACAAACATGGGTCTCATGACCCAACATACAGAGCATACAAGCAACAGAAGCATAAATTGTCTGAGTACAGACAACTACAACTAAAAAAGGCTGAGAAACTTAACTATCTACATGACCCTCCGAAGGTATAAGATCGTTGCTGAGTAACAAGCTAAACATCGAAGTCCACGCGGAACTACTAGTGAGACTGAAGTCTCTCTGCAAAAACATAAATTGAGCAAACGTGAGTACAAATGTACCTAGCAAGACTTACATCAGAACTAGCTACATATGCATCAGTATCAACAGAGTGATGGTGGGGTTTAACTACAGCAAGCCAGCTTTGACTCAGTGGTTATCCTGAACTACATCTGCAAGTAACTCTTTTGAGGTAACACACACGAGTCCACATATTCACCATATTAATACACCACTATGGATCCGCTCCCATCTCCCTACGAGAAGGCCATCCATAGCACTCACGCTTATCTTGCACATTTTAGAGTATCCACTTTCACTTTTCTATGAACTATATAAGAAACCAAGTAGTCCTTTACCGCGGACGCGACTATTTGAATAGATCATCTTAACCCTGCAGGGGTGTACTTCTTCACACACGCTCTCGGCACTTACCACCATGTACATGTCATGTATCTCGGTAACTTTCAAGCAGAAGCCTGGCGAGGGTGTCGGCCACGACCTGACTATCCACACAAGTCTCTAGTCCAGGTTTATCGCCTATTCGGGTTCCATCCGCAAGGAGATCCGGCCGGGGTGTCACTCATGGCCCCAAACGATGTGAGCAGGGTTACCAAGCCCACCAAACGAGCGACGATTGGTACACCATGCCACTACATCTAGTCTATCCCAAGCCCACTTGTATCGGGTGCCACTTGGTAGACTACTAGTACTACCTACAGACACCAGAATCTAGTTGCAACTCCTAGACAAAGACCAGGTTGATTAATAAGTCGAGAGAGCTTGGAGTGCCCGGAGCCCAATGTCTGGTATCAACTGTCTTGGATCACAAACACAGAACTCAGTTCCTGAGGACGGTTTCAATGAGACAACCCACCATGTACTCCTACATGGCCTCTCATCACTACCTTTACCAAATCATGTTCACACACTTAGCTCTCATCAGTAGGACATGTTCACAAACTTCCAATTCATCCCCGATGAATCAGACTTGACTCAACTCTAAGCAGTAGCAGGCATGACAAACAAGAATGAATGAGTAGGCACAACTTGGCTCAAACAACTCCTACTCATGCTAGTGGGTTTCAACTATTTACTGTGGCAAAGACAGGTCATATAGAGGAAAGGAGTTCAACTACCATAGCATGTAACAGTGGAATCATTGTTGTCCTAATGCAGTAAAAGAGAGCAGGAGCGAGAGAGTGGGATTGTATTGGAATGAACAAGGGGGTTTTGCTTGCCTGGCACTTCTGAAGATGATATAGCGCTTCATCGGTGTCATTGAACTCATCGTTAGAACATACGTCTACTAAGGGGGAACAAACACCAGCAATTGAGAAAGAACACAATAAATGCAATGTAACAATATGATGCATGATCATGACATTGAAATATGTGGTGATTTGAGCTAATAGAACTAGCAGCAAGCTCAATGAAGTTGGTTTGAACCCTAGGTTCAAATTCAAACTCCATATGTTAATATTCAAATGCCATTCATTTGATGTGTCCTAAAAGTGGTCATAAGTTGTTCTAACATGCATGGAAAGGGTTCAGATGGATAGATTGGATTTTTCTGATAACTTTTCATATATAAATTATTTCATTTGGAGTTATAGATTATTTTCTATGAATTTTTGAAGTTTTAAACATTTTCCGAAATTTCCAGGATTATTTTAAATCCTGAAAATGATTAATGGCGTCAGCATGACAGCAACATGATGTCAGTAGGTCAACCGGGATGACCACGGTCAAACCTGACGTGTGGACATGTGAGTGACACAGGGCTAATCCCGGTCAAACCCAACACTGACTAGGGTTTGAGCAGTGGTTTGGCCCATTGTCAGTGCCTATCAGGGGGTGCTTAGTTGGCGGGGTATAGCACTAATAATGGCCACGTCGGCATGCCAGGGTTTGGCTGGCAATGACCATCCAGCGCGGCGGAGGCGCATCGGAATCGCGATGCGGGTGTCAGCTAGGCATGCGGCTTGGTTCTACGGTGAGCTAGATGTGTGCCGCATCCACTAGTGCAGGTGGTTGGGTGCGGGGAGGCTGGAAACGACGGCGACAATGACAACTGCGGTGGCCGGAGTTCAGGCCTCAATGGGAGCGGTGCTCTGGTGCACGGGGATGCTAGCGGAGGGTCTCAGCAGACTCTTGACGATGCGAGGAGCACGAATACGTGCTCGGCCGTGGCAGATGCTAGCTCTAATGATGGCGAGCTACACGTCGGCGACATGGAGCTCTCGACCAAGACCGGGCTATGGCCTAGATGTCAAAAGCGACCAGGGGAGAAGGGGGAAACAACTCGGGGGCTCACCGCGAGTCCGTTGGCAGGGTCTATGGGCTCAAGGACCTCCTGTCGGCAGCGAATCGACGACGGCGGCCGGCGGGTCCGAGGTAGGAGATGATCTTGAAGGTGTCTCCATAGGGCGTCCGGGCTCGTGGGACTCGACATAGAGGTGCGCTGCGGCGAGGCAGAGCTCATGGGCTAGCTAGCTGGGCGTGGGGAGGTCGGTGTCCGCGGTGGTGCTCGTTGGCGTTCTCGGCTGCATCCGGGGAGAACGAGGGAGGGAGACAGAGGAGGGGCATGGGCGCGGGAAGAGTCGAGAGGGAGCCAGGGGGTGTGACTGGCACTCGTAGGCACGTCGAGGCAGCGGCGGCAAGCAGGAGGTGGAGGGCGTGTGCCCGCACATGTCGAATACGCGCCCTCTTGCCCACTGTCAGGAGGTGGGAGATGACTGGCAGAAGGCCAGGTGGGCTGGGCTGGCCACTTGGGCCTTCACAGGAGGTAAGCCCATGTAGGTTTCTATTTTTTATTATTCTTCTTTCTATTTTTTTTACTTTGCCACTGTTTTCAAATTTATACAAATTCAAAACAATGCCAAATATCCTCTTTATAATTTTATGTTGCTAGATGGACTTTTCCAACAGCACATAAAACATTTCTGAGTTATTTAAAAATATCTCCCATATATATTTGAATATATTTTCAAATTCAAATAGAATATTGTTTAAATTCAGAGACCAAATAATTCCTTAAAAATGTTCCAAAATTTTGGTTTGGTATATAACCCTTGCGAAAATTCTCAAAACTATTTTTAGGGCATTTTGGAATCACTGAATGCAATTTAAAGGGTTCTTGCCCTTCTTTTAAAATGATTTCTAAGGCTTTCACTTTCCTCAGTTCAAGTTTCTTGAAATTAACAGGATGCATGATGCTCACTGAGGCAACTATCTGCAAACAATTCTAGGGCTATGACAACTCACCCCCACTAAACACGAATCTCGTCCCGGGATTCAAGACGTGAGGTAAGATGACAGAGGGGACACAAAACTAACACAATCTTCATGATCCAATTGCTCTTCTCGAAGATTTTGATTCATTACATCATGTTGATCTTGACATTCTTGCTTTCGAGATGTTCATCCATCATGATGACGATAGAAAGAAACTCTATCGGTAAGGATGATTGATACTCTTCATACCAGGCTAATGGCAATTTACAAACGATCATTTGAAGGAGTTCGGAGAAATGGCATACTCAGTTTGGAAAAAAACTAGAGTTAGAGGACAAGTCAACAAGCGAAAAGCACATTCCAGATGATGCTGAGGATATAACCCAGTGATTGAGTGTGCTCTCAAGAACTTGAGCATTTCTTTACTCATCAAGATCTTACCAGCATCCGTAGCGAGGATCCTAGCAACACATCATAATACCATGATGAATAGTGATGAACGCTACAGATCCAAAGGAAGACAACACTTTCTCAGATTTGTCCTTAGCAATGCTAAGGAACAAAACCTAGATGATCGACCGAGAGACATTTAGCACTTCGCTTCTAATGTTCTCCTTGAGGTTCTACATACCACAGTCATACTTAAAGCATTAACATGGCCATCAAATATAGGCCGGACTTCAGGAGCGGGAGCACAAACATCCGTAAGGAGAAACTTTTAGAATAAGTCATAGAAAAATCCTCATGGGGAAGTGACCAAATTGCTTTATCAAGATACTACAATAATAGTTCTTTCGGCTAGGTGCGTCCACTTTAGAGGAACCTACATCATAGTTATTGGGAAAACTTCCAACCATCACACCTGCCTGAGATTCAGGTCTAGTTGATAACAGTATATTTCAGACATCATGTCTGGAAAAGAAAGTTTGCAACACAAACCGACAAGATGATGTTGCGAGATTCTCCAGAAATGAACTACGATAGTAAGCTCCAAAACATGAGTTGTTTTGCTACATACATGTGAACACGTTGTCCAAGACAAGCATGACCATGTAGAACTCTTACAACAAAACACTACCAAGTTTAGGTGGGGAACCATCATCGAGGATATTGAAGTCCTTGCATAAGTCTTGCTCTTAAGAAGGAACTTCTTCTCCTAGAACAAAACAATCAGTGGCTTTGTGTGCTACGGAATACATATGGAGTGGAGGTAATTAATATACCAAACCATAGTATACTTCACACATGCATGACTGACTTGGGACGATTCCAAAGGAAGCAAAAACAATCTTTCTCAGATCCACGGCGGCAACATACACCAAGTGCACGTGATTTATAGGAAGTCACTTCTTTGATCCGAACATATACCTCCTGAACGAATCACGAAGGCATTTCTTACAAAGTTTCCAACACTACCTTTAATGTTCAACATGAATTATGGACAAGATGAAAATGTTGTCAATGGGCCCAACAACAATTTATCGAGGTTTCCATGTACATGGAATTGCATAATTATGTGAAGTGGTACCATTGGTTAGACCAAAGAATATAATGGTGTATGCTCGAGGAAACAACCACGAGTAAGACAACATTACGAACATCGTTGGTTCTGATTTGATTTGACGATAGCCCACACTCAAATCAAGGTTTCGACAAGACAATAGATCCAACAATTGATCATGGGGACCAATCAATGAAGATGTCGTCTTTCTTCAACACACACACACAAAAGACATCCCTTCTAATGAACTAAGTTAACAAAGATTTTATCTCCCAACTCTCCAAGTTGTTGTTTAGCTTAGCCAACTAGCTTAGGGTTATCCAACACAGATGCTTGGAAAAGGGGTGGTTTAGATGGAAAGCAACTTGATCACAAACTCAACATAACGGTGGGGGTAGAACCCGGTGATACTTCCGAGAGATTATTCAGAAAATCATGAACTCCCGATATCTTACTATGCTCGAAAACAATCTTTCTTTTCAAGACGATACGATCAAATAAGCAAGGAATTGACACAATCCTCACTCACTGGTCGAAGAGTGCATCGAGAAAATGGACTAGGTAGCACGATTAATCTCAGAATGGTGATTCAATAACCAACACTCTAAGAATGAGATAATCGTCCATTAACTACCTAGCAACCCTGTTGCTAGGAGTATTGATTTCACACATCGCAGTTCACCTGTCGACATTCCGATTACAATAACACGGAAACCAAGGAATGAACAATGATGGCAAGAAGTATCGCTGCGTCAAGAATTTCATAAGAGGTGGTGCAATTCTCATGACAATCCTGACATAAAGAGGCCAACGCTATAAGGTAGAACAGAACAAAAGCTGGATTGGGATTTGATCTGCGGAGTACGACTACTTGACTCAATCCTGGATATGGATGAGGTACTAGAGTTTGTTCCTCCTAGTCATTCTGAAATAGAATGTCTTGATGGACCACAAGAATAATAGGCATCAATGAACACGAATGCACAACTCACTAGTAGAAAAGGGGGCAATGGTCCAGGCCGGGTCAGCCCATTAGTCCCGGTTCAATCCAGAACCGGGACCAATGGGGGCATTGGACCCGGTTCATGAGCCCCGGGGGCCGGCCGGGCCACGTGGGCCATTGGTCCCGGTTCGTCTGGACCTTTTGGTCCCGGTTGGTGGGACGAACCGGGACCAATGTGCCTTGCTCCTGGCCCACCACCATTGGTCCCGGTTGGGGGAATGAACCAGGACCAAAGGCTTCCCTTTAGTCCCGGTTCAAGCCATGAACCGGGACCAATTAATTGCCTATATATACCCCGTGAGCAGAGCACTCTCACTGCTTTGTTTTTTGTGGCCGGCGAGGAGAGAGCTTTGTGGTGCTCTAGCTCACCTCCTATGCACACGAGGTGTTCGATGGAATGCCCGAGCCACACTACTTAAGCTTTCTCCTCTCCAAGCTCCACCTCCAAGCTCCATTTTTCTCAATATTTGTCTAGGTTTAGCGGTCCATCACGTCCTGTCCCCGTCTTCACCGCCGTCGATCGCCTGCGCCGATCTCGTCGCCAGCACCATCGTGGTGAGCCTCTTGTTCTTATCTTCTTTCTGAAAGGAAAAAAACTCTTGTATGTTTATATATATACTTGTATAATTTTCTTACTTTTATTATTGCATCTTATATAGTGCGATGGTTTTGGTATCCGCCCCCGTCGGCCCTCGTCCTGTCTATGATTCAAATGTGGTATATATTATCTTTTCATAACTATTGGTTCATTTATTGCTTATGACAATTATGCCGACCAACGTGACATAGATTTTATTTATCTAGGAGGTTGTTGAATCGGAAATTCCAACCGACCCTATTATCGAGAGGTTAAATTTAGTTGAAGAAGAAAACAATTTGTTGAAGGAAAAAATTAGAAAAATTGAGGAGGAGAAGATGATATTGGAGTTGCATGTTGCGGATGTCGTCGATGATCACAAGATCAAGATGGATGCAATGCGCTTGAAGATTAGAAAGATTAGAAAATATGCCATTCATACTGAGGCTTGGTATCATTATGCCGTTGGATCAGTTGTTACATTGGTTGCGATTATGATCGCATTTGTTTTCGCATTGAAATGTTTTACATAGTTTTAGTGTATGGTTTAATTAATTTAGATGCTCTGCAGAGCTTTATGTTGTTAGATGAGAACTATGTATGTACTTTGGTTTTAATGTGATGATGAACTTCTATTAGTTTGGTCACTTAATTATCTATTCATGATGTTCTGTAATGATTTTTGACACACTTAATTATATATAATGCACGCAGATGAACCGGCAATGGATGTACGGTTCAAGACACACCTCCGAGTACATTAAGGGCGTGCATGATTTTCTCGAAGTGGCTGAGGCAAACAAGCAGAATGGTTTTATGTGTTGTCCATGCCCTATATGTGGGAATACAAAGTCTTACTCTGACCAGAAAATCCTCCACACCCACCTGCTTTACAAGGGTTTCATGCCACACTATAATGTTTGGACGAGGCACGGAGAAATAGGGGTTATGATGGAAGACGGCGAAGAAGAAGAGTACGATGACAACTATGTGCCCCCTGAATACGGTGATGCTACTGAAGATCAAGAGGAACCAGACGATGTGCACGATGCTGCTGCAACGGGCGAAGCTGCTGAAGATCAAGAGGAACCAGATGATGTGCCCGATGATAATGATCTCCGCCGGGTCATTGTCGATGCAAGGACGCAATGCGAAAGTCAAAAGGAGAAGCTGAAGTTCGATCACATGTTAGAGGACCACAAAAAAGGGTTGTACCCCAATTGCGAAGATGGCAACACAAAGCTCGGTACCGTACTGGAATTGCTGCAGTGGAAGGCAGAGAATGCTGTGCCTGACAAAGGATTTGAGAAGCTACTGAAAATATTGAAGAAGAAGCTTCCAAAGGATAACGAATTGTCCGACAGTACATACTCATCAAAGAAGGTCATATGCCCTCTAGGATTGGAGGTGCAGAAGATACATGCATGCCCTAATGACTGCATCCTCTTCCACGGTGCATACAAGGATCTGAACGCATGCCCGGTATGCGGTGCATTACGGTATAAGATCAGACGAGATGACCCTGGTGATGTTGACGGCGAGCCCCCCAGGAAGAGGGTTCCTGCGAAGGTGATGTGGTATGCTCCTATGATACCACGGTTGAAACGTCTGTTTAGAAACAGAGAGCATGCCAAGTTGATGCGATGGCACAGTGAGGACCGTAAGAAAGACGGGAAGTTGAGAGCACCAGCTGACGGGTCGCAGTGGAGAAAAATCGAGAGAAAGTACTGGGATGAGTTTGCAAGTGAGCCAAGGAACGTATGGTTTGCTTTAAGCGCGGATGGCATTAATCCTTTCGGGGAGCAGAGCAGCAATCACAGCACCTGGCCCGTGACTCTATGTATGTATAACCTTCCTCCTTGGATGTGCATGAAGCGGAAGTTCATTATGATGCCAGTTCTCATCCAAGGCCCTAAGGAACCCGACAACGACATTGATGTGTACCTAAGGCCATTAGTTGAAGAACTTTTACAGCTGTGGAATGGAAACGGTGTACATACGTGGGATGAGCACAAACAGGGGGAATTTAACCTAAAGGCGTTGCTGTTCGTGACCATCAACAGTTGGCCCGCTCTCAGTAACCTTTCAGGACAGACAAACAAAGGATACCACGCATGCACACACTGTTTACTTGACACCGACAGTATATACCTGGCAAGCTGCAGGAAGAATGTGTACCTGGGCCATCGTCGATTTCTTCCGACCAACCATCAATGTCGAAAGAAAGGCAAGCATTTCAAAGGCGAGGTAGATCACTGGAAGAAGCCTGCCATGCATACCGGTGATCACGTACTTGCTATGGTCAATGATTTACACGTAATCTTTGGAAAGGGTCCCGGCGCACTAGCTGTTCCGAGTGACGCTGGGGGACACGCACCCATGTGGAAGAAGAAATCTATATTTTGGGACCTACCCTACTGGAAAGACCTAGAGGTCCGCTCTTCGATCGACGTGATGCACGTGACGAAGAACCTTTGCGTGAATCTGCTAGGCTTCTTGGGCGTGTATGGGAAGACAAAAGATACAGCTGAGGCACGGGAGTACCTACAATGTTTGCACGAAAAAGACGGCATGCCTCCAAAGCAGTATGAAGGTCCTGCCAGCTATGCTCTTACCAAAGAAGAGAAGGAAATCTTCTTTGAATGCCTGCTTAGTATGAAGGTCCCGACTGGCTTCTCGTCTAATATAAAAGGAATAATAAATATGGCAGAGAAAAAGTTTCAGAACCTAAAGTCTCATGACTGCCATGTGATTATGACGCAACTGCTTCCGGTTGCATTGAGGGGGCTTCTACCGGAAAACGTCCGATTAGCCATTGTGAAGCTATGTTCATTCCTCAATGCAATCTCTCAGAAGGTGATCGATCCAGAAATCATACCAAGGCTAAGGAGTGATGTGGTGCAATGTCTTGTCAGTTTTGAGATGGTGTTCCCACCATCCTTCTTCAATATCATGACGCATGTCCTAGTTCATCTAGTTGACGAGATTGTCATTCTGGGCCCCGTATTTCTACACAATATGTACCCCCTTGAGAGGTTCATGGGAGTCCTAAAGAAATATGTCCGTAACCGCGCTAGGCCAGAAGGAAGCATCTCCATGGGCCATCAAATAGAGGATGTCATCGGGTTTTGTGTTGACTTCATTCCTGGCCTTAAGAAGATATGTCTCCCTAAATCGCGGTATGAGGGGAGACTGACTGGAAAAGGCACGCTTGGAAGGGACTCAATAATATGCAGGGACGGATATTCTTGGTCTCAAGCACACTACACAGTTCTATAGAACTCTACCTTGGTGACCCCGTATGTCGATGAACACAAGAACAGTCTGCGCTCCAAACACCCGGAGCAGTGCGACGACTGGATTACATGTGAACACATCAGGACTTTCAGCAGTTGGTTGGAAGCACGTATCAGAGGTGACAACAGTGTTTGTGATGAGCTGTACTTGTTGTCCAGGGGACCATCTTTGACTGCATTGATTTGGAAAGGATACGAGATAAATGGGAATACATTTTACACGATTGACCAAGATCAAAAGAGCACCAACCAAAACAGTGGTGTCCGCTTTGATGCAACAACCGAGAGGGGAAAGGACACATATTATGGTTACATTGTGGACATATGGGAACTTGACTATAGAGTAGATTTTAAGGTCCCTTTGTTGAAGTGCAAATGGGTCAATCTGTCAGGAGGCGGGGTACAGGTAGACCCACAGTACGGAATGACAACAGTGGATATGAAAAATCTTGGGTACACTGACGAACCGTTCGTCCTAGCCAATGATGTGGCACAGGTTATCTATGTGAAGGACATGTCTACCAGACCGAGAAAGAGAAAAGATAAGGAAGCGAATACATCATACGATGAGCCAAAGCGCCACATAGTTCTTTCAGCAAAAAGGGACATCGTGGGAGTGGAGGATAAGACAGACATGTTTGAAGATTATGAAAAGTTTCATGAAATTCCTCCCTTCAAAGTCAAGGCTGACCCCAGCATCCTGATAAACGATGAAGATTAACCATGGTTACGGCGCAATAAGCAAATGACACAAGCGAAGAAAAAGTGAAGACTTTCTCCCGCAACTATTATGATGATACCATGCCAACTTTGTAACTGACGAGTATGATACCATTGTCCGTTTTGTACATGCACATGCTATGTGGGTCAATTTATGTTACCATGCCAACTTTCAACTTTTTCAGAGTTCATTTGAAATGCTTTAATGTCTTATGGTTCGACCCTCGTAATAATTAAAAATAGCAACAATAAGTATTTTGTTGTAAGTAGAAACAAAATAAAATAAATAAAGCAAGAAAGAAAACAAAAAAACAAAAAAGTGTTTTCAAATTTGAAAACTAATGGCACTAACAGAAAGTTTATAATTTTCCTAAAACTAAAAGCAAAAACAATTAAAAAATAA
>NC_057804.1:245052861-245054139 GCF_018294505.1 Triticum aestivum
CGCCATCGCTGCGCGCGCCACCCGTTCCCCGACCCCATCGCCGTGGCCGCGCGCGCCGCCCCTTCCCCAACCCCGTCGCCATCGCCCCGACCACACGCCGCCGCCTTCGGTCCGGCCGCCGGCGCCCTTTCCTCTTATTTTTTTTGCATTTTATGTATATGTTCTCTGTGTATATGTTCTCTGTGTATATATGTTCATATATGCAAAAGTTAGATTTTAGAAAATTTTTATATATGCAAAAGTTTATATCTGCAAAAATTTATACATATATGTAAGTATATATGTAAGTATATATGTATGTATAGATGTATGTATGTGGATACATGAGGGGGGTCGATATAACCCCTCTCGGATAGCATTTTTGTGCATTTTAGGTTAGTGTATATATATGTTGATGTATATATGCAAAAGATAGATTTTTAGAAAAAATACTATTTTTTCTGTTGATGATATGATGATGTTTTTTTTCATATATGTATTATTTTTTTAAGTTGTTAGTAGATATCAATTTTAGGTTAGTGCATTTTATTACTGATTTTAGGTTAGTTGATCAATTTAGTGCATTTTATGTTTGTTGCATTTTAGGATAGTGCATTTTATGTTAGTGGAGAGGAAAAAGTAAAATAAGGAAAAGGAAAATAAGTAGAGAAAGAAGGAGAAGAAGAAGGAGAAGACGAGGAGAGGAAGAAGAGAAAGAAGAAGAAAAAAAGAGGAGAAGAAGAAGGAATAGAGGAGCTTCTTCTCCTTTTTTTTCTCCTCTTTTTTCTTCTTCTTCTTCTTAATTTTTATCGGGAATGAGGGTGTCGAGGATCGCCGAGGGGTCGAGGGTCGGGAACTAGGGTAGAGGGTCGAGGGTCGTTAAGGGGTCAAGGATCGAGGGTTTCAGGGTCGAGGGTTCGAGGTTTCTAGGGTCGAGGGATCGAGAGGGTCGAAGGAAGAAAAGAGGAAGAAGGAAGAAAGAACAAGAAAAAGAATGAGAGGAAAAAGGAAAATAAGAAGATGAAGAAGAGGAGAGGAAGAAGAGGAGTAATAAATAAGAAGAGGAAAAAAGAAGAAAAAGAAGAGGAGAAGAAGAAAGGAATAGAGGAGAAGAAGAAAAAATAGAATTTTTTTTCTATTTTTTCTTCTTCTCCTCTATTCCTTTCTTCTTCTCCTCTTTTTTTTCTTCTTCCTTCTTCCTTCTTCCTCTTTTCTTCCTTTTCCTTAATTATTTTCCTTTCTCGTCGTTGTCACGTCATTGTCGATATAACCCCCTCGAGATAAC
Source organism: Triticum aestivum (assembly GCF_018294505.1). NCBI lineage: Eukaryota > Viridiplantae > Streptophyta > Magnoliopsida > Poales > Poaceae > Triticum > Triticum aestivum. The sequence continues at coordinate 245,054,126 of NC_057804.1, forward strand.
TTCGACATGAGGGG
>NC_057804.1:245054319-245076565 GCF_018294505.1 Triticum aestivum
CCTCTCGCTCGACCAAAACTCTCGAGGACACCCAAACCCTAGAGAGAAAATGATGTTGGTCTCCTACCCCCTCCCGCCGCACCCCTACCCGACAAATTAACTCTCTCGAAGCATTGTTGTGTCGAGGCGACCCCGAACCCTAGAGAAGCAGCGTCGAGGCCACTAACATGATTCCTTATTGTGATTAGCTGGCTAGTTCTACGTTTGCCATCTGTACCATATATAAACATGTTGTAAATATTTGCAGAAACTATGGAGCACTGCCGAGACGAAGAAACAGAAGCGATATTGAGGGACATAATCGCAAATGGAAGGGATGAAGTTGCGTCATTTCTCCTCGACTCCGTTGGTCAACTGGAAGAACGGGGTGAAGAAGAGGGCTATGTTCATGATGGCTTCGGCCCATTAATGCCGGTACAAGAACAGGACTATGTTCATGATGGCTCCGATGACACAATGGAGGAACAAGAAGGAGACTGTGCTGACTGCTCCGGTGACCGAACCGATCCCGGCCAGGTATATATATATTAGTTAAGCCCGTGCTGACTAGTTAATTGATGCTTCCATTGTTTTGGTATATGTACACATATTAATTACTCTCATCTTTCTTCCTAATAATTTCTAGCCCTCTGGATCGAGCACAACTTCGGTAAGGAGACGAGGCCCGAAGAAAAAGTTGAGCTCGGATGAAAAGTTTGAGATCATAGAAATCGCGCCCGACGGCGAACCGATTGAACCCATCCGGACAAGGAAGGCATTTTCTTCTCAGTGCGGGGTTCTTGTTAGGGACAAGATCCCGATCAGCATCCAGCAATGGTATAAGCCTAAGGAGGAAGACCCTGAGGTATCTTATGTCAATGATATGCAGAAAGAAGATCTTTGGACTTAGCTGAAGGCAAATTTCACCCTACCGCCAGAGGAGGATCCAGAGAAGCCAGTTAAAGAGGAATTAATCAAGTCTTGTGCTCTTAAGAAGATGGCAACCCTAATGAGGAGGTGGAGGAAAGAGCTGAACCAGTTTGTCAAAAATAAAAAGACACCAGAATTCATCCGCAAATATGAGAAGATCAAAGATCACTGGCCCACATTTGTGGCCCACAAGACATCGGAAAAGAGTAAGAAGATGTCGGAGACAAACAAGAAAAATGCTGCGAAGAAGACGCTTCACCATCGCATGGGGTCAGGTGGCTACCTGCAAGCCCGGCCTAAGTGGTCCAAGGCTGAGAATGATCTGCTTGAAAAAGGGATCGAACCAGAGACAATGAGATGGCCAGACCGTTGCCAGACTTGGTTCTTCGGGTCTGGCGGAACCTTGGACCCTGTAACAGGGTTTTGCCAGTGGACGGACGAGCAACTGGAAATACCAGTCAAGAACCTTCGACACTATATCGATGCAGCGCAGCGAGGGATGTTCCTTCCAAACAGGGAGAAGGACGAGCTCACAATGGCCCTTGGGAATCCTGAGCACCCTGGACGGACACGAGGCACGCCAGGCTCCATTCCATGGAAGGTTGGTTTTCCGGACGCAGGGGGTTACAAAACCCACGAGAGGAGCAAGAAACTAGAGTAGGACCAACTGCAGGCGCTGCACGAAAGGGTAATGGGGCTAGAGGATCAAGAAGAGGAACGAGAAGCAGCAGATCGCAGCAAACGACCTGCCGAAGCTTCCCCCGAAGCTACCCCACCATCTCAGCGGAGAAGCAGCGTGGCTTCCACCGAGCTGCTTCAGCCGGAGCATGTCTTGACGGCTCCTGCCAGCTATCCCATGGATGGTATCACAGAGTCTCAAAATTGCCACATGATGGCGCGATGGATGACTTTGAAGGTCAAGGCAGCTGTTGGCCAAGTTTATCCTAGTGGACCCGGCACAACTTATCACTGCCAGCCGATTCCAAAAGGATATGCTAAGGTGATGGTGGATGAAATAACAGAGGGATTTGAGGACCTCGTGCTTGACCACCCTACCGGTGAAGGGGAGACTAGGTTGGGTTCTACTCTGAAGACTCCATGCCTATGGAAGAAGGAGCTCATCAACCTTCTGATCTGGACGCCTCCGCCTCCTCCTCCTGCTCCGGCGAGTCAGGGCACTCCGCCTCCTCCACCGCCTCCTCCTCCGGCGAGTGACGATCAGGGCACGCGTGGTGGCACTCCGCCTCCTTCTCCGCCTGCGCTGGCGCTCCCGAGCAGCCAGTAGCATCCTCCTTCTCCGCCTCGCCAGCAAGGGCGGAAGAGACCCGCTGTCGGTGTCAAAACCGGCGGATCTCGGGTAGGGGGTCTCAAACTGTGCGTCTAGGCGGATGGTAACAGGAGACAAGGGACATGATGTTTTACCCAGGTTCGGGCCCTCTTGATGGAGGTAAAACCCTACGTCCTGCTTGATTAATATTGATGATGTGTGTTACAAGAGTGGATCTACCACGAGATCAAGGAGGCTAAACCCTAGAAGCTAGCCTATGGTATGATTGTTGTCCGTCCTAAGGACTAAAGCCATCCGGTTTATATAGACACCGGAGAGGGATAGGGTTACACAGAGTCGGTTACAATGGTAGGAAATCTACATATCTGTATCGCCAAGTTTGCCTTCCACGCCAAGGAAAGTCCCATCCGGACACGGAACGAAGTCTTCAATCTTCTATCTTCATAGTCTTGGAGTCCGGCCGATGATGATAGTTCGGCTATCCGGACACCCCCTAGTCCGGAACTCCCTCAGTAGCCCTTGAACCAGGCTTCAATGACGACGAGTCCGGCATGCATGTTGTCTTCGGCATTGCAAGGTGGGTTCTTCCTCCGAATAATTTATAGAAGATTGGGAACACCAGGATAGTGTCCGGCTCTGCAAAATAAATTCCACATACCACCGTAGAGAGAATAATATTACACAAGTTCAATCTGCTGACGTATTTTGTGGCGTGACGTCACACCATTACCAAGCCTTTACTCGAATTGTTTTTATTGTTCCACCTCCGCGCGTTTAGGAGGTGGTTTCCTTGGCACTTCTTGTCGAAGCAGAGATCGTGTTCCCCTTATTCCGGGATTCCCATCAATACGGTCGTGGCCAAACCAACCGCGCCATTGATTGTGACGCTTGGGAGATAAGTGAGTTTTACAAGGCCAATGGGGACACATGTTTCTGTCCGCCCATATAAGGGGATAAAGATCCAACCCCTTTACCTGCGCCTTCTTCCTCCTTGGCTTATCCATCTCCGTGAACTCGAGCTCCAGCGCCCAAGTCCGCACTTCTCACCTCAACCTTCTCCAACTATGTCCAGAGCGGGAGGCAAGTGGATGGCCTCCTCCGTCACGGAGGGGCAGATCCAGAAGCTGCGCGACGCCGGATATTTGTCTAGCGACATCGCGCATCGGCTCCCCAACGAGGGAGAGCTCATCCCCACCCCCAGGCCCCATGAGAGGGTAGTATTTCTTCCCCATTTCCTCCGCGGACCGGGCTTCCCACTTCATCCCTTTGTCCGGGGGCTCATGTTCTACTACGACCTAGATTTCCATGATCTGGCCCCGAATTTCATCCTCAACATCTCGGCGTTTATCGTCGTGTGCGAGGCCTTCCTCTGCATCCAGCCCCACTTCGGCTTGTGGCTCAAGACCTTCAGTGTCAAGCCGAAGGTTGTGAAGGGCAGCCAAGCGGAGTGCGGAGGCACCATGGTGGGCAAGATGTCCCATGTTACGTGGCTGGAGGGCACTTTCGTGGAAACCATCAAGGGGTGGCAATCGGGGTGGTTCTACATCACCGAGCCGCGTGACCCTGATTGGGCAGCGGCCCCCGAATTCAGATCCGGCATCCCTACACGGCTCACCTCCTGGAAAGAGAGCAGCCAGATCTGGGGGGATACGGAGGAGCTGACCGGACTCCAAGCCTGTATCCAGAAGTTGGTGGACAAGAAGCTCAAGCTTGTCAACGTAGTCCAGGTCATGCTCATCCACCGGATTCTCCCATGCCAACGACGGGGCTTCAACATGTGGGAGTTCGATCCGGCGCAACACCAGACTCTGAGCGGGCTCTTCGACAATACGTACGAAGATGTCTGGAAGGTGTTGTTCAAAGGCGCCAAGGCTCCCGCATCCGCTACCGAAGATCGCGGATTCCGCTCGCAGCATCCAGCTGACGAGGTAAGTGATTTTGCCACTTGTTTTCCATAGTTTGACTCTATGCGGGATCTAAACTCCCTTTACCTTTGATAGGACTGGGTGGCGAAGGCCGAACGGACTATCTGTTCGGCCCCATTGCCAGAGGACCCAGCGGACGCCCGCCTAACGGGGCTGCTGGCTCCGGCACCCCACGTGGTGCCGGAGAAGAAGGCCAAGAAGAAGGCCACGGGGACTCAGAAGAGTTCCCGTTTTCAGGTGTTATTGGATGATGAATCCGAGGCCGACTCCTCCCACCAAGGCGAGGAGGAGAAGAAGAAAGCCTCTCCCCAGCGGGGGAGGGAAGAAAAGGAAGGACTCCCCAACAAGGGAGGCCGAGGGGTCCAAGAAGGGAAAAACTCTTCCCCCGGACTGCTCCGCCAACGACAGTGACGACGACGAGGACTGGCCTCCAAGGGCCAAGCCCCTGGCGAGATCGTAAGTATCCGGACTCCCGAATAACTTCAAGATTTTTATTTTTCGCCACATAATGTCTTGCTAATGCCGCATACAACCCTGTAGTCCGCCTAAGGATGATCTTCCCGCCTCGTCGAACGGGTCCTTAGGTGCGTCGAATATGGATTCCCTTCCGACAGCCTCCACCCCCCGTGATGCAGACGATGCCGAGGTGGGATCCGAAGAAGGGACCCACCAGGAGGAGAGGGCCCCGGAGGTGTCGCAGGACAACCTCCCGGACTTTGCACCGGACTCGGCCCCGGAACCCACAGTGGCTCCGGAGTCCGGCGGGCAACCCCTTCGCAAGAAGGGCAAGACCGTGACGCCGGCTGCCTCCGTCCAACCGGAGGTGCCGGATAACTTGCTGGAGGCGCTCAACGGCGCCTCCATCAAAGAGGAACACCGCACTGTTATGAGTGCGGTGATTCAGAAGGTGCAACTCGCCAAGAGCGGGCTGACCGAAGCCTGCAGCAGCCTTCTAACAGGCTTTGAGGTAAGAGTTTCAATATGTATAAAATGGTACCGCATAGACAGTAGCCCCTGATGCTCGATTTGGTGTTCGGAAAAGAAAAGCCGGACTGAGGATCTAAAAAGATATACGCAAGAGTTATAAAAAATATGTCAATATGGGATTGCAGGCTGCACTGCTGACATCTGCCGCACTGACTGCAGAGGTCAATACTTTGAAGGAAAGCCTCGAGCGGTCCGAGAACGAGCTCGGCCGTGCCAAGAGGCAGCTCGAGGACAAGGAAGGTGAGTAACACCTTATGAAAATTGTACCTTACAGAAAAGGAATTTGGTTGCAAAAAGAATGACAAGGATAACACGAGTATTGCAGGGGCCACTAACGAGGTGGCGACCCTGAAAGAGGCGGTGGCCCCGGCCGAACGAAATGCGGCCGCAGAGCGCACCGAGCGAGAGAAACAGGAGGCGCGGGTGGCAGAGGTACAACAAGAGCTCCAGGATCTCGTGAGAAAACATGAGAGCCTGGAGCGTGACTCGAAGACTTGAGAGTCTGAGCTTGCAACGACTCTTGAGAGTGCCAAAGCCGCTAAGGCCGAAGCCTACAAGGCCCTCCAGGAGATTGAGGCGGTGAAGAAAATAGCAGCGGGTAAGGCATTTTTCATGCAAAGTAAGCATGTGAGTGTTAATTGCCTGTTACTTACCCGAATTCGGAGCTCTCCAGGAGCGTTCGCAGATCTTCCTCGCAGCGTGTCCGATGCTACCGGATTCTACCAGGCCGAGGAGGGGAGCTCGACGGAGAAGGTCTTCTGGTCTCAGTATGCTGAGGCCGGACATCCGGTGCCCCTTAGCGACCAGCTGAAGCAGCTGGTCGAGCTCCACAAGGCGGCCGAACAGGCCATGAAGGGCCTCATAGTTCGGCTGTGGCCTAAGGAGGCCATGCCTGGGAGCTACTTCGGCTTGGTGCGGCGGCTGGTGGATGCGTGCCCGTGGGTTGAAGTCATCAAGCACTCCGCCTGTATTGAGGGTGCCCGTCGGGCCCTTGCCCGCGCAAAGGTGCACTGGGGCAAGATGGATGCCCAGAAGCTTGTGACGGACACGCCACCAGAGGGCAAGGAGCATCGCACGCCCGAGATGTATTATAAGAGTGTGCTGAAGGGCGCCCGCACTATTGCGGGGGAGTGCTCCAAAGATGTAATTTTTGAGTAGAGTCGCATTTTGTTGTCTTGTGCGCTGAAAACTTAGTTCATATGCGCTAAGCAACGCTTATTAATTTAAAATATTACCTTCTGTGCGGCTGTTTATCAAATCTGAGAGATGGCAAGTCGTCGGCTTCAGCCCCCATACCACGAGTGCTGGGGTGTTCGGGATAAACTTGAGCACTCTTGTTCCCATTTTTGGGTCCATCTAGGGAGGCGCTCAACACAGCGAACAAGGCAACCGGACTTATAATGCTTGAACACTCTCACTTAGCCATAGAATTCTATAATTTTAAATTTCGGCGAAGCCCCTAGTCTTCGGAAGGCCGAATTTGGGGCGCTATCCACGCCTGGGCCGGTCAAGATCCGGCTCCGCGCTCTAAGCGGCATAAGTCTTTAAGGACTCGCAAAAACCTCTCGAACAGCGACCGGCTCTCGCCTCATCATGACGATCAGTTTTAGCTTTCTCCACTGAGGCGTTAACCCAGCTCAACTGGGGCGCAATCGCAGTGGTTCTCCCAGTGCTACCTTAGCCGATACAACGGAACGTAAGGTACCAAAACATGGGAGACGGGCAAACCCCACTATTGACCCAAGACATGATTCGGAGCCGATGCATATAATGCTATAAGTTCGGGGTACCGCACTTGTGTAAGTGTTCGGACTTGTCACACCATGATGCGGGAACCATAAGCCCCTGGTGTGTTTTAACCGTACCAAAGTGTACGGATGTGATATGTCGTAAATGAACATATGTATGAAAAAGAAATGCAATTATAAGCAAAAAGGTGCTGCATTTTTTTATTCAATAAGTGTGGCTATGAATGTAGAATGATACAAATAGTGCGATAAGCAAGGGATGGGACTGTTAAACATGTCCCCCTCCAGGGGTAGGCTGCGGACTGGTGTATAAAAATGTTCGTAATGGAGACCACCTGTATATTCGTTGTAGCCTTTGATCCTTCCCTGGCTGTTGCATCGTGAGTTCGGCAGGTCTGCTGCCGGACAGGGCCTCTGACGAACGGAGTCCTGTAGGTAAAAAATAAAAGGTGGAAAAAGAAAAAAAGAACGACACACTTGAGAGCCCCTGGTGTGGTTGAGCCGCAGTCTGGCCTTATTGTGGTCGTGCCCCTCTCCCCATGCCCATGGTATCTTCAGAGCGTAATGGTGTATGCGAAGGACCTGTTTGGACGTTTTGCAGGGGCTGGGGTTGGGGCCGCACTGCTACGCGTGCTCGGAACGTGCCAGGTGGTCTTGTTGTAGGTTACTCTGGGTGCGCTTAGCTATGTCCGGCCGCTTAACGGCCGGACTCGAGAATTGCCTTAAGAGGCTGCATTGTACTTCTGCCGCGAGAGCCGCTGTATGTTCCTCCGTTCGGAGAGAACGTTCAGTGTTTCCATTCACCATGATGACTCCTCTAGGGCCTGGCATCTTGAGCTTGAGGTATGCGTAGTGCGGCACCGCGTTGAACTATGCAAACGCGGTACGTCCGAGCCAGGCATGATAGCCGCTGCGGAACGGGACTATGTCGAAGATTAACTCCTCGCTTCGGAAGTTATCCGGGGATCCGAAGACCACTTCCAGTGTAACTGAGCCTGTACAATTGGCTTCTACACCTGGTATGATGCCTTTAAAGGTCGTCTTGGTAGGTTTAATCCTTCAGGGGTCTATGCCCATTTGGCGCACTGTATCCTGATAGAGCAGGTTCAGGCTGCTGCCGCCGTCCATCAGGACTTTGGTGAGGTGAAATCCATCAACTATTGGGTCTAAGACCAATGCGGCGAATCCGCCGTGGCGGATGTTGGTGGGCTGGTCCCTTCGGTCAAAAGTGATCGGGCAGGAGGACCATGGATTGAACTTCGGGGCGACTGGCTCCATCGTGTATACATCCCTGAGTGCACGCTTCCGCTCCCTTTTGGGTATGTGCCTTGCGTATATCATGTTCACCGTCCGCACTTGTGGGGGGAAACCCTTCTGCCCTCTATTGTTCGGCGGTCGGGTCTCTTCCTCGTCATCGCTATGCAGCCCCTTGTCATTGTTTTCGGTAATTAACTTGCCTGCCTGCTTGAATACCCAATAGTCCCTATTGGTGTGGTTAGCTGGCTTTTCGGGGGTGCCGTGTATCTGGCACAAGCGGTCGAGTATTCGGTCCAATTGGACGGACCCGGAGCAGTTCTTTTGAATGGCTTTTTCCGCTGACCGGGGTTGGAGCCTCTGAATCCGGCATTGACTGCCGTATCCTCACTATTGTCACCATTGATGCGGCGTTTGCATTTGTTACGACGCGACCTGCCATTCCGGTCCTTGAAATCCGGACTGCCAGAATTTTTGCTGAGGTTGTTGCTGCGTGCTAGCCAGCTGTCCTCACCCGCGCAAAAGCGGGTCATGAGTGATGTAAGGGCTGCCATGGATTTTTGCTTTTCTTGTCCCAGGTGCCGGGCAAGCCACTCGTCGCGGATGTTATGCTTGAAGGCTGCGAGGGCCTCCGCATCCGGACAGTCGATGATTTGCTTTTTCTTTGTTAAGAACCGTGTCCAGAATTGTCTGGCCGATTCGTCTGGCTGCTGAATTATGTGGCTTAGGTCATCAGCATCTGGTGGTCGCACATACGTGCCTTGGAAGTTATCGAGGAATGCGGCTTCCAGGTCTTCCCAACTCCCAATTGACTCTGCTGTCAGGCTGCTAAGCCAATGCCGGGCTGGTCCTTTAAGCTTGAGGGGGAGATATTTGATGGCGTGAAGATCGTCACCGCGAGCCATGTGGATGTGAAGAAGATAGTCTTCGATCCAAACTGCGGGGTCTGTTGTGCCATTGTAAGATTCGATATTCACGGGTTTAAACCCTTCGGGGATTTGATGATCCATTACTTCATCTGTGAAGCATACTGGGTGTGCGGCGCCTCTGTACTGGGTGATATCACGACGGAGCTCAAAAGAGCTTTGTCTATTTTGTTCGGCCCGGCCGGACTTACTGTGTCTGGCACGACGGTTGTCGTCACGTACCGTGGGGTGCCCATGCGATCCATAGATCGATCTTGATTGTCTTGCCTTATCCTCCAATATATCTCGCAAGTCCGGAGCGTTCCCCTGTGGTCTTGTGCTTTTCGGGCGGTGCCAGGGTACGGGTCTAGTGAAGGGCCTAGAGGCTTCTCTGTCGCGACCACGGGGTGGTCGGTCAGCCGTATTGTCTCCTGGTGATGCGGGTTCATACGCTTCCTCCTCTAATCGGGGGAGCAACTTGCGTTTAGGGTAGCTTTTTGAGGGGCGTTCGAGCTCATGCTCTTCGGCCGCGAGGACTTCAGTCCATCTGTCGGCTAGCAGATCTTGATCAGCTCTAAGCTGTTGCTGCTTTTTCTTGAGGCTGTTCGCCGTGGCCATAAGCCTGTGTTTAAAACGCTCTTGTTCGACGGGATCCTCAGGCACGACGAATTCATCATCGTCGAGGCTTGCTTCGTCTCCAGAGGGAGGCATATAATCCTCTACCTCTTCTTCTGCCGCTCTCTCACGAGGGCTGGCGTCTCCATCCTCCTGTGCTGGATCTTGCTGGAGTGGGTTGTCTTTGACACTGTCCGGTGTATTGTTATCTCCGGTGCCGGAATCTTCATTCTTGCTGTGGCGGGATTTAGAGCGGCACCGCTGACGCTGGCGCTTGGGCTGTTTCTTGGAGGGGTCATCCTCCTCTGTTCCTTCGCCATTCCCATCCTTTGGGATATCCACCATGTATATGTCATATGATGAGGTGGCTTTCCAGTGCCCGGTAGGCACTGGTTCTTGTTCGTCTCCGGCATCGTCGTCCATACCGTCGATGTCTTCGGAGTCATAGTCTAGCATGTCGGTTAGATCATCGACAACGGCTACCAAGTGGGTGGTGGGTAGGCTTTGAATTTCTTCGTCGTCCGCATCCCAACCGTCCTGGCCGCAGTCCGGCCAGGGCTCTCCTGACAATGAGAGATACTTTAGCGAACTCAGGATGTCGCTGAAAGGTGAGTGTTGAAAGATGTCCGCTGCGGTGAACTCCATGATCGGCGCCCAATCGGATTCGATTGGAGGGGGCGCGGGAGGTTCGGAGTCCGGCAAGGAGTCCGGCACCTCGGAGTCATGAGCTTTACGAGGGACAAGGTTAGTGTTCGGCTCTATCGCCGTAGAGGTTGCAGCTTCCGAGGCGGTGTCTAGCCATCCGTCTTCGATCTGCGCAGCCAGCTCCGACTTGAAGATCGGAGCAAGTTCGAGTGCGGCCTCCAGGGTACTGTCCGGCTGCAGAGCTAAATCATCCTCACCGTGACAGTGCGGCACGCTCGGCTGTGGCTCGAATCCATCGAGGATCAAGTCCCCGCGGATGTCAGCCGTGAAGTTCAAACTTCCAAACCTGACCTGACGGCCAGGGGTGTAGCTTTCGATCTTCTCCAGATGGCCAAGCGAATTGGCCCGCAGTGCGAAGCCGCCGAATACGAAGATCTGTCCGGGGAAAAAGGTCTCACCCTGGACTGCATCGTTGATGATGGCCGAAGAAGCCATCGAGCCTATCGGTGACGACACAGAGGAACTCTTAATGAAAGCACCAATGTCGGTGTCAAAACCGGCGGATCTCGGGTAGGGGGTCCCGAACTGTGCGTCTAGGCGGATGGTAACAGGAGACAAGGGACACGATGTTTTACCCAGGTTCGGGCCCTCTTGATGGAGGTAAAACCCTATGTCCTGCTTGATTAATATTGATGATGTGTGTTACAAGAGTGGATCTACCACGAGATCAAGGAGGCTAAACCCTAGAAGCTAGCCTATGGTATGATTGTTGTCCGTCCTAAGGACTAAAGCCATCCGATTTATATAGACACCGGAGAGGGCTAGGGTTACACAAAGTCAGTTACAATGGTAGGAAATCTACATATCCATATCGCCAAGCTTTCCTTCCACGCCAAGGAAAGTCCCATCTGGACACGGGACGAAGTCTTCAATCTTCTATCTTCATAGTCTTGGAGTCCGGCCGATGATGATAGTTCGGCTATCCGGACACCCCCTAGTCCGGAACTCCCTCACCCGCCGCCGCCCGGCTGCTCCGGCGCATCGTACTCCTTCTCCTCCGCCTCATAAGCAAGCACGAAAGAAGACAGACGCCACAGCCGCTCTGTCTGCTCCGGCGTCTAGCAGCACAACCAGAGGCGGGAGGCAATACAAATACAGTCCATCATCTCTCAAGCCTCTAGAGAAGTTACCGTATGAGAGGTCCGAGGAGGAAAACGATACGATTGTGCGGACCCACGTGAAGGAGTTCTTTGAAGGGGTGAAAGCAAAGAGACATCCACCTCCGGAGGAGAAGGTAGATTCGGTGAAAGCAAAGCGCACTATCGATGCCCTGAGGAAACCACCAAAGTCTCCGCCGAGAACCAACTATGAGCGCATTACTGAACATATATTCCCAAGCCCAGCGGTTGGGAACTACTGTCAGTGCTAAAAGGTCAAAAGAACGAGCAAAGGGGAAAAAATTGCCCAGCTCGGCGAAAAAGCACAACAATCGTGCCCCCCGCTCAATGTGTTTAATGCTCCGGGGATGGTGGCCGGTTATAGCAATCTTGACGATTACCTGCCTGACGATGCACTTCCTGATTTCTTGGAGGTGGACAGACACAGATACGAGTACGAGAAGCCTCTCGTCAAAGATGAAAAATCTCTGACAACAATGATGCGAAGATTCCATAATTGGTACATGGAAACCTGCAGAGAGTCTGAGGGTAAGAATGCTTTGTATCTGCATATTAAAGAGGAGCACGATCTCGTTGCAAATGATCTGTTGACTGTTCCATTTGAGGAGTTCTTCGAGTTCTTCAATCAAAAGGCCCTCGATAAATTAATGGTCTTTTGCTATTACCTGTAAGTACTATTTCTGTCATTAAGTCTCTATATATAGCTCGGCTCTTTCATTGCATGTATTTATAATTAATTATCCTCAATATATTATGCTGATTCAAGATCGTCGAGTGCAAAAAACAAGAAATTTATGATATTGGGTTCATTAACACAAATATCATAGATGTATTTCTGGTTGAAAACAACATCAAAGAGGCCGAGGACAACTTGCTACAATCATTGATCAAAAATCAAAACAAAGATACCATACTCTTTCCTTACAACGGCCCATGAGTGTTACTGTCGTGTGCATATTCGGTTTCCCTTATTACTCAAGCGAGCTTATAGTAATGTAATTGATGAGTTATGCATGCGTGCGCAGGTACCACTATATTCTTCTGGAGATTAAGCTTGAGCGTGGACTAGTAACCGTCTTAGACTCGAGACGGAAAGATCCCAAAACCTATGCGGACATCACTGAAATGCTCAGCAAGTAAGTTCAATCGATCATTATCGCACCATATCGGCAACTTTTTGTTCATTTCCTGATATCTCAAGTAATAATAATTATTTTCTTTGTCTTGCAGGGTTTGGAAACAGTTCACCGCAGAAGCTCCGGGACTGCCGAAGGAGCTGCGATATAAATACCCGAAAGTAAGTACTACTGGCTAGCTAGTTGCGCGCATCTCCCGTTGATTCTATAGCTATACTTTCATGAATGCCATTTATAATGCTTCATTATCAGTTTGATTGACCTCTATTTCTCGTAAAGTGCTTGTGGCAGGAGGAAGGGAATGATTTCTGTGGATACTACGTGTGCGAGTTCATCCACACCGCGACTTTGAAAAACAATCGGGGCTACTCTAGAAGACAATATGAAGTGCGTAAGCAATAATATTCACAATTTCATTTTATTACACTATCATTTCTGTTGAGTTTCATTCAAATATATGTATTAATTAACCCCCTTCTTCAAATTAGACGTGGCAGATGCAGGATGAACTCCTAGAACCAGATCGCATGAAAGCAATTCAAGAGGAATTGGCGGGATTCTTTCTTGACCACGTCACCAGTAAAGCCGGAGAATACCATGTGGAAATTGATTTCAAATGCTAGGGGTTTGTAATTAAGAGATCTTATACATATTGTACATGTATGTAGCCAGTAGTGTCGGATACATGATACGAAAACTTGTTGTTCGACCAATCTCTCGGAGAAGGAGAGGTCGATCGATCACTTCTCTCGGTATGCATGACGAACTTCTGTACTGAATGGTTCTCTCGATCACTTATGTATATATAGTACGTAGCGTCGACCAAGCACGGACATAAGAGAGGACACTTCTCTCTATTAATTAGCTAGCTAACACAATATATGAAACACCTAAATTAACCCCCCAAAACCCCCAACCTCCCCTCCTTTCGAAAAAAACAAAAACCCCAGCCACTGGAATGCTGACGCGTGGATGCCTTTTGGTCCCGATTGGAGCCACCAACCGGGATCAAAGGCCCCCTCACTAGGCTCAGCGCACAGGGCCACGTGGAGGCACATTGGTCCCGGTTCTGGTTTGAACCGGGACTAATGGGTGGAGGTATTAGTAACGGCCCATTAGTCCCGGTTCATGAACCGGGACTAAAGGCCCTTATGAACCGGGACTATTAGTTGTTTTTCTACTAGTGACTACTCCTCACTATCAATTGATGGACGGAGGTCGGAATACAACTGAAGAGGGACACATGAAAGGAACATATGATCTTCTGAGTTGTGGATGAATATATTAGCATGTCGAATGAGTTCAACATATTTCTTCCGGGTAACCCATGCAGGAAGGTAGAACTGGCAGAGTCACAACATAGAATTGAGAACTCCTGAAGAGCACTCTGGTTGTGATCTTTCTGTTCAACAAGGAACTTCTGCCATAAGCAGTTCATGGCATTTGGAAGAAGGAAATACCACGGACCTCGAGGACTATTGCAAAGGTTACTAATATCCTAAAGGAGCTAGAAAACACTATCAACATGAATGAGAAGAGTGAATCTCGTGTTCAAAAATCCAGAAACAGAATTCCTACTAACTAAATGGCATCAAGGGATGCTTTCAAGAATGATGGCTAGACTCATCACACTGGAAACAAAACATGGCTAGATTACTAGGTGATTCCCTAAGACACCTAGGGTCATAATAATATCTCCAACATATATACCGAGGCAATGAGGTACCTCAACACACTAGTTAGTGTGGTTAATCTGGCCCAAAGGAACGTTGGGAACGGAAAGAAGGGAGTTGCAAATGCAATATGCTATTCAAGTTCATTATTATCTGGTTAAACTTGAATGCAATATGCACATGATGCAACTATAATGCATGAGCATGATATCAACATAAGCATGGGGGTGCAACATAACCATCAAGCATATCAACAAAAATAAATCATATATCCGAATGATAATGGCATACTGACAAGCATGAATATCACAAGTACAACACTACTCATAAACATATCATGACCACTGTCACACCCAATATGCGACCCTATCCAAAAGGAACTCGAAGGTCCCACCAAGGATAGACCCGCATATTGAAACACTTTTGCAAGGTGGATATCATTACATCAACATTACATAATAGATGGGGGATACATACATACGGCATACAATGCCACACGAATACAACATCACAATACATAAGAGCATCATCCGACTACGGATGAAACATAAACAGAAACTCAAACGACATCCACCCTGCTAGCCCAGGCTGCCGACCTGGAACCTATCCCCTGATCGAAGAAGAAGCAGAAGAAGAACTCAATGCAAGCAAGCATCGCTCTCGTGTCATGATCATCGCATAACCTGTACCTGCAACTGTTGTTGTAGTAATCTGTGAGCCACCAGGACTCAGTAATCCCATTACCATGGGTATCAAGACTAGCAAAGCTTAAAGGGAAAGGAAGGGGTAAAGTGGTGAGGCTGCAGTAGCGACTAAGCATGATATGGTGGCTAACATACGCAAATAAGAGTGAGAAGAGAGCAAGCAGAACGGTCGTGAAGCTAGCAATGATCAAGAAGTGATCCTGAACTCCTACTTACGTCAATCATAACCCAAAACCATGTTCACTTCCCGGACTCCGCCGAGAAGAGACCATCACGGCTACACACGCGGTTGATGCATTTTAATTCGGATCTGGTGTCAAGTTATCTACAACCAGACATTAACAAATTCCCATCTGCCTATAACCGCAGGCATGGCTTTCGAAAGATTATACCCTGCAGGGGTGTCCCAACTTAGCCCATGATAAGCTCTCGCGATCAACGAAGGATATACCTTCTCCCAGGAAGACCCGATCAGACTCGGAATCCCGGTTTACAAGACATTTCGACAATGGTAAAACAAGACCAGCAAAGCCGCCCGATGCGCCGACAATCCTGATAGGAGCTGCACATATCTCGTTCTCAGGGCAACACCGGATAAGTCAAGCTACGAGTAAAACCAGACCTCGAGTTGCCCCGAGGTGGCCCCACAGGCTGCTCGGTTCGGACCAACACTTAGACAAGCACTGGCCCGGGGGGTGGGGGCTAAAATAAAGATGACCCTCGAGAGAGTGACTCCCAAGGGAAAAGGTAGGTGGTGGTGAGGCAAATGGTAAAACCAATGTTGGGCCTTGCTGGAGGAGTTTTATTCAAAGCGAACTGTCAAGGGGGTCCCATAAATCACCCAACCGCGTAAGGAACGCAAAATCCGGGAACATAACACCGGTATGACGGAAACTAGGGCGGCAAGAGTGGAACAAAACACCAGGCATAAGGCCGAGTCTTCCACCCTTTACCAAGTATATAGATGCATTAAAAATATAAGAGATATTGTGATATCCCAACCAAAATCCTGTCCACCATGGATCAATCTTCAACTTCACCTGCAACTAACAACACTATAAGAGAGGCTGAGCAAAGCGGTAACATAGCCAAGCAACGGTTTGCTAGGAAGGGTGTCAAAGGTTAGAGGTTCATGGCAATTGGGAGGCTTGATAAACAGGTGATAGGTAGCGCATCATAGCGATAGAACGAAGCAACTAGCATAGCAATGATAGTAGTGAGATCCAGGGTAGCGGTCATCTTGCCTGAAATCCCACAAGGAAGAAGAACGAGTCCATGAAGAAGACGAACGGATGAAGCCGAACCAAGCGTAATCGAACGAATCCTCACGATTGCAACGAGACGGGAACTATCGAGAAGAAGCACACAACATAGTAAACACACCACACAAGAACAAGGCATGATTCACAACCAAGCATGATGCATGACAAGGATACATGAAGCTACTCATGGCAAGAGATGATTCAAACAAGAGCAACACATCAAAGCAAGTTTAAATGAGGCCGGGAACAACATATAACAATTCCGGTAAGTCCTCATATGCATATTTCGAAAATGGTCCAGATCTGAATAAACCTTATGTTCAAGTTGTTAAACAGCAAGTTAAGATGCACCAAGATGATCTACACGAGATTCTAGTCAAGTTACATATAAAGTTCATTTAGTTCGGAGCTACGGCCTAGAAGATACGAGCAAAACAAGTTAAGCATGACAGTGATGCAAAATGCATGCAAACATCAAGAAAACACCTCAAAACATGGATGCAACATGATAATATGAAACTACATGCAATACTAAGCAAGTTTCATAAAGAGCACACTCAAAACGGAGCAACGGTGCAACACACACACACTATACAAGTTATAGCAACAATCTGCCCAAAACAGCAACTAGGCATCTTGCAAGCATCAAAACAATAAGCTACATCATCTCAACATGAAAACAAAAGACATGGGCATGATGGACAGGTAAAGCATAACAAAACATGAACACTGAACTATCTCCAGAAATCACTAGAACATGCTCAAACACACATGGCAAGATTGCAAATAATAACAGTTTCAGACTTTGCAGAAATTAACATCAGGTTGCAATGTTTAGAGCTATCAAACAACATGTTACAGGAACTTATCATGGCAAACAAAGGCATGGAATGAATCTACTAATTGCATAGATCAAAAGTCCCTTACTGACCATGAGCCAAAAAGGATGAGAAAATATGATGGCACCCATGTAAACATGGCAAGTTATATTACAGATTCATACATGGCAGAAACAACGATAAGAAGGCATGTAGATGAGCTTGTACCACTCACAACAGAGCAATACATGGCATGGAAAGGCAACCAACAGTAAGAATGCATGTTTATGAAGCTAAGAATGGCAAGAGCAAGTTCATAGGGTGCATGGATCACTAGCAACAATCATGGCAACAACTGAACTTAATGTTAACAGGCTGACAACAACATTATTTAGCAACTTGAGGGCAAGATTACAACAATCTACATCAAGCTATAAATGCAACCAGGGGCATGGATGGATAGAGCATAACATGTAGAACAAAACACCCTTAGTGAACATCTCCAGATTATGCATAGAATGACTTATAGCAACATGTTTTCATAGCGTCACGAAATAACAGATTCAGCCTAGCAAAACAGTAACAACAAGTACACTACTTAACAAGCTTGATTCACTCACCACAAGTCATTGCATGACAAGATAAGCATAGCATCAGCAAGAAGACATGTTTATGAAGCTAACCAAGGCAAGAACAAGTTCATAGCATGCAAGGATCAACTACAACAACCTTGGCAAAATTGAATAACATGTAAACAATCTGCCAGGAAACATTTTGAAGCAAAAGTAGAGCACGAAAATGACATGCTAGACTACTCCATAATTTACAACAGCGGCTTGAATGGATAGATAACAACCATATGTTCAAAACATCCTTACTGAAGTATCTCAAAATATGCATGGATCTCTCTGTAGCAACATGTTTACATGGCATCAAAATAACAGCAGAACAGGGACTAAAATCAGCAATATCGCGAAGCCTAGTTTGCATGCTTGTGCTAGTCACCACATTGATCACAAAAATACATGGTAAGCACCTCTGTAAAGAAGACATAGCATAGATCAAAACACATGTAGACATCAACCTCATAGGATGCACACATCAAACATGGCAAAAATGACAAATGAGCAAGTTCTGTTAACAGACAGCAGACAACATTATGAAGCACTCTTGCAACGATGATTCAGGCATGAAGAGGACCTCAAATGAACATCATGGAATGGAATGAAATGAATTACTCGTTGAGACGAACAATTTGACATATTACACGCACGAAACGGAGCTACAGATGCAGAGATACGATGCGATGAACATGGCATGATAATGTCACAGATTCGGGGACTTGGTCGTTTTCTGGAAAAAAACATGTGGGCGCTATAAAGCGATATGACGCACAGGGCGCGAGATAGCGAGGCGACGCTCACCTTGCGGCCTAGAGGGCCGGCTCGGTGTTGGGCTGGGCCGCAGGGAGGCTGGAGCTGGCTTACGGGCTGGCGCGCTGCTGGGCCGGGGGCCCACGCGGTGGTCCACGAGCGGCGCACGGGAGGAGCAGCTCCTCTGCTCGCTCCCGAGCACGATTCATGGCGGCGGCGGCAGTTGACCTCGCCGGATCCGCCTGATCCGTGCAAGGCGGCGGCAAGGGAGGTCGGGAATGGGCGGATCGAGGGTCGGGCTCCTCAGATCGGTCGACGGTGCGGCAAACGGAGGACGGAACCGACGCGTCCATGACTCCGGCGAGCTCCGGCAGTGGCGACGGTGGCGACGAAGGCGGAGCGGCGCGGTGGAGTAGGTCGGCGACGGCGAACCGGCGGCGAGGACGGGAGGCGAGGCGGCAGAGGGTTGGCGGCGCGCGGTGCACAAGGAGGCGGTGGGGAGCCGGGCAGGCGCGGGCGCGGGATGGCGGCAGATGGGCTTGGCGGGCCCGCTTCGGGCTCGCGGGCCGGCGGCGGCGCGGGGGCGACGTGGCGGGTGCCGAATGGCTGAGGGAGGTGGCAGGGATGACGTGGCCTCCTCTGATTGGTCGGGGTGAGGTGGCTGGGCGGTGGACATGTCCGGCGGCGCGAGGAAGAGGAAGGCTAGGGTTAGACCGAGAATTTCGGAGGGGGAGGTGTATTTATAGGTAGAGGGAGCTAGGAGAGTCCAAATGAGGCACGGTTTTCGGCCACGCGATCGTGATCGAACGACCGAGAGCATGGAGGGGAGTTTGCTGGGTTTTGGGCCACTTTAGAGAGGTGTTGGGCTGCAACACACACGAGGCCTTTTCGGTCCCTCGGTTAACCGTTGGGGTATCAAACGACCTCCAAATGGCACGAAACTTGACAGGCGGTCTACCGGTGCTATACCAAGGCCGCTTGGCAAACCTCGGGACATTCCGAGAAAGTTTAACACCCACACACGAAACAAGGTCTGAGAGGGGGCGACGGGCGCGCGCGAATGGTCCGGACTCTGAACGGGCAACGGAGAGAACCAGGAGAACCCGAACGGATGCAGGTTTTGAAAAACATGCAGATGAAATGCAGATGATGACATGGCAAAATGCAACACGCAAGCAAATGACATGGCAACGGAGGTGAATAACTAACAGACACCTGGCGCATCGAATCCGGAGCGTTACAACCACTAGCATCAACAATAAATAGCAAGCAAGAACATAACACTACTCATAAGACTACAAAGTAAGCTTATAACCAGCTAGATGCAAAGGAACATGCCTATCAACGGTACTTGGTAACACACGATTGTCACGCATAGAAGAACACTACCAATACCAACATGTACCACTAAGGAAACATGGCATATGAATGTTATACTAGCAAGAATACATGATAGCCAGATGCATATGAACATAGCATGAACATGAACATGACACTATAAGCAATAACGAAACAACGATAACAGTTGCAGACAAACAAGCACCTTTTAATTGTTCAAGTAGAAAACCATGGCTACTGCATGTATATCATGCAAGTGGTTGTCGTGGCTTGCCTGGGGATGAAGATTGCACTGTGGAGAAGTGTGGAAAGCTCGCGGAAGGAATCGCCGGAAAAGGTTCTCCCTCGGAGGGGGATGATTAGGACAAGGGAAAAAAGGGAATTTCTAGTATGTCAAACCATAGTGAAAATGATATGAACAGAACGGGTTCGAGGAGGCAAAGAAATTGGTGTTGGATTCACCTCAATCGGAGATATGAGAAAAAAGTTGTGAAGAGTTTTCTGCCAGGGACCTATCTATACTAGAAATATTTACAGATGGGGCCAAAACAAAAAACAGAAAGCGTCTTATGGAAGAATACATTTTTGCACAGGGAAGACATATTATCAGCCACACCAGAACCAAACTATGTCTTCAGGAAGGGAAAACATATTTCGGGGAAATGCGCCTTCACTTAACTGACGTAGAAAGGGCGGGGCCGGACCTATGCCACTGACGTGCGGGACCCACGTGGAGGTGGGGTCTGCTGGCTGGTCTTCTTCTTGCTCCTCCACTCGCGCGCCCGACCGGAGACAGGGGCTCACCCCAACAGCGACTACTGCCGATCCCAGCCGTCTCCCATGGCGTGCGACCTACCAACACGATCAACGGAATGAGCTGCATCGGTGGGTGAGGGTATCCACCGCCTAGGAGCTTCGGAGAGGGTGGAGCTACAATCGCGGCGGACGGCGACCTCAGGCGATGTTGGGTAGGGCATTGTGGTTGCTCGGACGGCAAGGTGTGGGGTTGGGGAGGCTCGCAGGAGCACGGGGAAGCCGATGGTGGTGGTGGGAGGGGCGGACGAGCTCGGCAGTGCCATAATTTAGCCGGAACCGAGCGGCGGGCATGGCGGCCATTGAGGGCAGACTGGTGCTCCGGAGAGGGGTGAGTGGATCGGGGAGGTGAAGAGAGGAGGGGAGGAGCTGCTGACATGCTCGAGAGGGCCGCGGGCTCTATATATAGCCGAGACGAGGTGCATCCAAGTCGAGCTCCGTGAACGAGTCCGACCAAAGCTCGGGCGGCCACAGAGGTCATGGGGAGGAGCAAGAACACAATTAAGGGGGAGTGGACGAGATGAAGTGATTCACAGAGACGATCAGCGCCCAGGGTCACGAGGAGGAAGAGGACAGAGGAGGAAGACGATGGTCGGCTATTGTTCGTCCATGGGCGCGCGAGGACGAGCGCCAGCGAGCGAGCTGTAGGAGAGGGAGAGAGGCCCGGGGAGAAGAGGACGGTGAGGGTGAGCTGGGAGACACGCCTGTGCTCGCTGAGACGCCGAGCAGGAGAGGGGCCGAGCAAAATGACGTTTTGGACACGCTGATTGCATGCCAAAACGGTGGCCACCACGTGCACTGGTGCACATAGTGCATGATGGTCGGGTAATTTATGTCTAGGAGGCAGAGAAGAATGCCAAGGAGGAGAGAGCCAAGCATAGTGCTCAATGGTGTGATCACAGGTTGCATGAATACAAAGGAATAGCAAGGTATTTGGAGTTTGCTGCAGAGCAGATACTTGGAGATGAAGGATGAGCTTTGACTGCGTTTGATCTCTCACTAAGGTGATTAAGATGACAGAGTTTCAGCTCAAGAAGAGGGGTTCAGCTAGCACTGTTGTACAAACCACCAGATTGGACAGAAATACAAAACATCAAGCAGCACTCACATGCTATATTGGATTGAGCTGAAAATGGTCATGGCACAATGATTTGCTCATATGAGTGTGCCATATAAATTTCATGCCATTTGGCCAAGCCAACATGGTACTTCCTTCATACATCAGCTCTCTGGACAGAAACTTCAGAAAAATCCTGAGGCAAAATGGCTAGATCAAATGAGCTCAAATTTTGTGGAGATAGCTTATATGGGTATGAGATGGCTCAGGAAATTTTCAGCCATAATGGAGCAAGATAAAATATACTTGCTTCACTAACTAAAAATTTGGACAGAAACAAAGAATTCATCCTGGGCTTACAAAGATCAATGGAATGAGATGAAACGTGGAGGAGGGTTATGATATGATCACATGAAGAGGCATGCAAAATTTCAAATAATTTGGATACTCCTAGCTAGTACTTCCTTCACAATGGCTTATGTTTGATAGAAAATTTGAAAAATCACTGAGGAAGGTTGACTAGGCAAATGAAGTTGAATTTTAGCATCAGGCAATGATATGGATAGGAAAAGGTGTCCAAAAATGAGGAGGAGGAGGAGCAGAAGGAGGAGGAGGAGG